>NC_083828.1:10142804-10175453 GCF_015708825.2 Lethenteron reissneri | reverse complement strand
TGGCTTGGAGATGTTAACTAGCTCGCCTGGTACACAGGAGGTCGTGGGTTCGATCCCGACCCTGACACCTGCTGTGTATTTGGAGTTTGCGTGTCTCTCTCTCTCTCCCCATGGTCGCGTGGATTTTTCACCCGGGTCCTCCGATTTTTTCCTCCACATTTAGAACCGACATCACCACGCGTTCAGAGTATTTGGCTACTGCTCTAAATCTCCACACGACAAAATGCCGCTTAGTTGATCTATGATTTGTGATGAACAGGTCGCTATCACAAACGATGGTTTTAGTTTAGAAACCGGTACAAAGGTGGAACCTGTTGGCGCTGTTTCCGAGGTGGCCTGGGCTGTTCGTGATGCTCACTCATCATCGTCACCACACGTGGGAAGTTATATAACGCACGGCCACATAACCTGAATTGATATCATGTATAGCTAAATAACATTAAATGTATATAATGCATAGCCAAATAACCTGTATTTATATAATGTATAGCCAAATAACATGAAATTGATATATAATGTTTAGGCAAATAACCCGATTCCAATTTAGATCTCTTCTTGGTTCTTTCGGTAAAGTCACCGTAGAATGGAAAATATAAATGATAAAATAAAACATATAAAATAATTCTCACGACGTTTCGGGTGCCACAACGCAAAGTCGCCGTCCTCAGGTTGGGTGGAGAACAGGTCTGGTCGAGGAGACAGAGTCTGAATGGCAAGCCCCAGGCTTGGAGCGACTATTTAAGCTGGGATGGAGGGGGGCGAAGAGCGCCTTGGCAAAATAATTAGCATATCAAGAGGAATTTAGCATATTTATGGGAAATGCAGATATGCGATTAGTACTACTTGTGAAATGCGTAGGAGGTTTGGCGAGGGGTTCGAAATTTATATCATGTTTAGCCAAATAAACTGAACGCGCGTCGACTCTAAATGTGGAGGATTTCAAAACCCGGAGGGAAACCCGCGACCACCACGGAGAGAGAGAGAGAACACGCAGGCCCCAAATATACAACATCGCCAGGGTCCGGGATCGAACCCACGACGGAGCTTCCTAGACAGCCCCGCCAGGGATGGGTAATTGGTCTACTCTTCCAAGCGGGGGGGCCCTGTACGTCTCGGAGGAGGTGGACAGTCCCCGCAGCTCGGGTTCCAATTGGCCGCCGTGGCTGACACCGCTGGCGAACGACGTCTCCTCCTGTCGTAGTGAAACTCTGCAACGTCGCTTCGACCGCGCGTGTCCTGGAGATGGACTCGAACCGACCGCCTCTGGGATCGCACGCCCAGTGCGTGTGCACGCCCAGTGTGTGTGCACGTGCGTTGAACTTCTGTCGCACTCTACGTAGCCAATCGTGCTAATCGGAGGTGCGGGGCGCGGGGGGGAAGGACAAGAAACATAAACACAACAACTGTTATGAAGAAATGAGTTGGTTAATCTCGATGATGATGATTTAAAAGTGCACAGCTCCCAATGGCTTCTTAATTATATCGGAAGGAAGAGCATTCCAGACGGCCGCGGAAGTGCATCCGAAAGCGCCGCGCGATGCGGTTTGTGCGTCGCTAACTAGGCACGCCCATGTGTCAGCATCCCTTTAAACAGTTTTATTTTTTATTTTACCAGGCAAGGCCCATTGAGCTATGCAGCTCTTTTTCAGAAGAGACCTGGCCATCAAAAACGAAAACTCAATGAAGAGGCGGTAGGAATCTCCTGTCCGTCTGTCGTGCATCCAAAAATGGGAGGGGTGGGGCTGGGTGGAGAGGGGAGGGTGGGGAGGGGCTGGGTGGGGAGGGTGGGAGGGGGACGGGAGGGTGGGGCTGGGTGGGGGGTGTGAGGGGTGAGACTGGGTGGGGAGGGGCTGGTCACCCCGTGGTGCCCTTATAAAACTCAACGTTTAACCTACTCACGCCGGCTTGTGCCCGCCATCACAGTCGGCCATATTTGTGGAATACACCACGCCGCCCGTTGACCCTGGCCATTGACCGAGCAACCCAACGTTCTTACCAGCTCCCCTCCGCATGAAAGTGTCATCATCATCACCACCACGTGAAAGCGCATTGCAGCCAAATACTTTCTAAACGCGTGATGACATTGATTTTAATGTGGAGGGTAAAAAAACCGGAATGACCCCGAGAAAAATCCACGCGACCCCGGGGAGAGAGAGAGAGACACACACACAGAAACTCCAAATATACAGACGACAAGAGCACTGAATTAATTGTACGATGGAAAGAATTCCTCTTCCCCTCGCCCACTCATTCCTTCCGCGCTGACGAGGTGCCTTGGAAGAGGTGGGTGGTGCTCACACTTTACCCCACGACACGAGACCTGCCCAGGGGGCTGTGGAGGATGGTTGGGGTGGCTGACGGGTGCATTTAATTAACTTCGTAGGTGCTGCTCGCTAACAGCACTTGCCCCTACGGTATGTTGGGGCTATACGGGGGATCTTTGTCTTTGTTTCTTTTTAAGACACTCGCCCACTAATGTTGAACAAAAAAAAATCTGCGTTGGCAGTGGCGCACAATGACCAACTAATAAAACTCAACACACAACTTGTAAACGGAGCACCCTGGCTTTAAAAGGAAATGCAAATAATTAATCGGCGACGTTTCTGGCAACGGCCCTTGCATTGAGGAAAGGCCACTTCCCAAAACGTGTAGCCTATCCTGTGTACTAAATCATCATGTGTACTATATCATCATGTGTACTATATCATCATGTGTTACTATATCATCATGTGTACTATATCATCATGATGTACTATATCATCATGTGTACTATATCATCATGTGTACTATATCATCATGTGTACTATATCAGCATGTGTACTATATCATCTATCTACACATTTAGGATCACGTGCAGTGCTATCGATGGACGTGTTGAGTTATCCTACCCCCATCGCATAAACCTCGGCGACTTGTTCCAACCGCGGGCAGTGAGAGAACGCCTCGACACACCACGCCGGCGTTATTGTGTTACATCCACTCACTTGGGCGCCGCGGTGGCTAGGAGATGTTGACTCCCTCGCCTGGTGTACAGGAGGTCGTGGGTTCGATCCAGACCCTGATGCCTGCTGCTGTATATTTGGAGTTTGCTTGTCTCTCTCTCATCATCATCACGGTGGCTAGGAGATGTTGACTACCTCGCCTGGTGTACAGGAGGTATACTCCTGGCCCTGACGACGACGCCGCCTGCTGTGTATCCCCAACGTGGTCGCGTGGATTTTTCTCCGGGTCCTCTGGCTTTCCCCCCTCCCCCTCGCGTTTAGATTATTCGGCTGCTTTATATGTCCACGTGATGATGATGATGAGCCACTTCGTTGGGCTGTCATTTGTGATCGCCAGGTCGCTTCTGAACAAGAGCTGCCTAGCTCAGTGGAGGCCTTACCTGCTAGAACACAAAAAATAGTGAATGTAGTTTAATCTAGATTTGAAGCTTTCGTGACTGCAGGGATCCATACGTAGGTATAAACTAAAATAAAAAGAACTCCCGACGTTTCGATTGCAACACAAGCGATCATCATCAGGTGGGAAACCCACGGCAAGAAAAATGTAGTTTAGAAATCAGGTACAAAGGTATAACCTCTGCACGTCTCTATTGTACACACACACAACAGGTCAAGGCCACTGAGCCCTGGGTGATCTGGTCGCACGTGATGACAGCTCGAAGCGGCTGATGATGATGGTCATGGTGATGATGATGCTCACTACCTCGTCTGGTATACAGGAGGTCGTGGGTTCGATCCTGACTCTGACGCCTGCTGCTGTATATTTGTAGTTTGTAGTTTCTCTCTCTCCCCGTGGTCGCGTGGATTTTTCTCCGGTTCCTCCAGTTCTTTCCTCCGCATGTAGAATCGACATCACACGTTTAGAGTATTGATGGTCATCATCATCACCATCACCGCACGTGGGCCATTCATAGTAGTGGCCAAACGTCATCTGAACTGCGCGTTGATTCCCACTGTGGCCGTGGCCAGGAGAGAACTTTTGACTCGTCACGGAAGAGGGGTGGGGGGCGACGTGGGGGAGTGGGTTATTTAGCGAGCGGAGTAATCGATGTTTGCCTCCGCGCTCCGCTCCGTCGGAACTCGACGCCTGTGAATGATAATTTCGGAGCGGCAATTTACAGGCGAGCGAGAAGGAGCCGACAATAACATACCTCATTACCTACCTACCGCGCTGTTAATTAAGCTAATTGGTGCCATCAAGCGAGTATGCCGGCGGGAGGAGGGTGAGTGGAGGCTCTGGTCAGAGCACCACGGCGGCTAGGAGATGTTGACTACCTCGCCTGGTGTACAGGAGGTCGTGGGTTCGATTCCGACCCTGACTCTTGCTGCTGTATATTTGGAGTTTGCGTCTCTCTCTCATCATCACGGTGGCTCGGAGATGTTGACTACCTCGCCTGGTATACAGGAGGTCGTGGGTTCGATCCCGACCCTGACTCCTGCTGCTGTATATTTGGAGTTTGCGTCTCTCTCTCATCATCACGGTGGCTAGGAGATGTTAACTACCTCACCTGGTATACAGGAGGTCGTGGGTTCGATCCCGACCCTGACTCCTGCTGCTGTATATTTGGAGTTTGCGTCTCTCTCTCATCATTACGGTGGCTAGGAGATGTTGACTACCTCGCCTGGTATACAGGAGGTCGTGGGTTCGACCCCGACCTTGACGCCTGCTGCTGTATATTTGGAGTTTGCGTCTCTCTCTCAAATGACACCACAACCACATGACTTTTCTTTTGTATTGTGCGCGGTGCTTTTAGCACCACAGCGTGTCGATTTGTAGCGTTAATTTTCATTTGTTTGCTAGTGACTCTGTATTTCATATTTAAATAACCTCCAGTGCTTTTGCTGCTGGCGGCAATAGAAGTTGTTTAAAAGTCAAGTCTCATCATCACGGTGGCTAGGAGATGTTAACTACCTCGCCTGGTATACAGGAGGTTGTGGGTTCGATCCTGACTGACGCCTACTGTATATTTGGAGTTTGTGTGTCTCTCTCTCCTCGTGGTCGCGTGGATTTTTCTCCGGGTCCTCCAGTGATTTTCCTCCACATGTAGAATCAACATCACGCGTCTCGAGTATTTGGCTTTGATAAATGACCACGTGATGACGATAAGCCACTTGGTTGAGCTATAATTTGTGAAAGTCAGGTCCCTCTTGTTGTATAGCTCGGTGGGGCCATACCTGGTAAAGTAAAAAAAATGTTTAAATAGGTAAATTATGGCCAGCGTAGTAACGGCAAGTAGTTACTGTGTCAGAGGCCGGTCTTGAAACTTCGCAACGGCCCAGCGCGTGTGCGTGTCTGTGTATTTTTAAAGAGGGCCCCTTTAACTCGTGAAAATTATTATTATTTTAAATCAAAGTGCACCCAAAAAATGCGTTGCGAGCCCACGTCCTGACTCACCCAACGCGGATTGGGTGCTGGGTGGAGATCGACCATGCAACGCCCCCACCCACCCCCACCCACCCCCACCCCTTGGGTTGGAATGAATGGATGCAGTCGGTATGCCAATTATTTGGTGCAGCAATTGGCCGAGCGAAAATTGTACGAACGAGACGGAAAGTAACAAAGAAATAATACACACGAGACGCAAACAAAACAAAAAAAATCCCCCCCCCCAAATTGAATGGTGACCTCCCCCCCCCCCTCCTCCTCCCTCCCCCCGAGATGCCGTAGCATGGACCTTGGCATCACGATCCCGCACAGAGCCTTGGGTGGCAGCCCCCTGACCAGCTCAAATAGGGGGCCCAGAATTGAAACATTGTCACGAAAAAACTGCCAGCAGCAAGGGGCAAACCGAGACGACCCATGTGTGTATATATATAACTGGTTTCATCGTTGTTAGAACTCATCAGCGTGGCATAGCCACCGTTGCCTTGCTGCTGTTCTGGCTGGCGCATCTCTCCGCAGTATCCGCGATGTGCACCTCGACCCTAAACTAAACTAACAACGTTCTTTAAAATTTATGTCACCCAGGTAAGGCTCCACTGAGCTCTATGGATTTTTTTCAGCCAGCCACCAGGCCTATCGCAAATGATAGCTCGACCAAGTGGCTCATCGCGTGTGAATGAAGAGCGGTAGCCAAATACGCTGATCGCGTGATGTTAAATGTGCGGGCAAAATACGGGAGACGCGGAGAAAAATCCACGCGACCACAGGGAGAGAGAGAGAGAGAACACGCAAACTGGGAATATAGAGCAGCAGGCGTCACGGATCAAACCCACGACCTCATGTATAGCAGGCGAGGTGGTTAACATCTCACAGCCAGCCACCTTAGCACCCTCTCGCCACCATGACCCGGTCATTGCATCAGCCGGGCGGCGGTGGTTGTGGTGGTTGTGGTGGTGGTGGTGGTTGTGGTGGTGGTAGTGGTTGTGGTGGTTGTGGTGGTTGTGGTGGTGGTGGTGTCGGTGGTTGTGGTGGTGGTGGTAGTGGTGGTTGCGGTTGTGGTGGTAGTGGTGGTAGTGGTTGTGGTGGTGGTAGTGGTTGTGGTGGTTGTGGTGGTTGTGGTGGTGGTGTCGGTGGTTGTGGTGGTGGTGGCTACGCCGCTGCACGTGGCTGCCTGCAATCCGGCAGCAATGTGGAGGCAGGCAGCGCGGGTGGGTGGATCACACGCAGATGGGGTTGTTGTGAAGCTCCCTTGCCGTGCCCCGGCTCGCCAGGAGTAGGCGGCACAGCAGAGTGCGGATTCCGCCTGTTCCCTCTGTACGGGATGGAGTGTTTCCCCCTCACACGCGGAGGTTGTCTCCGGATGCTTTGGGTTCCTCCCATACGTATGAACGCTCATTAATTGGCCGAAAACACCTTTATGCATAGAGGACAGCAAAGCTTGGGCAATTGTTGGTAGCGCCGGTTCCTCGCAGCAATGTGGCTGCTGCTGCCGCCCCGCTCCTCGTCTGTGGTTCCTCCTCCTCCTACTGGCGTCTCTGAGTCGTCCTCTCTCTCTGTAAGTCGTCCTCTCTCTCTCTAAGTCGTCCCCTCTCTCTCTAAGTCGTCCCCTCTCTCTCTAAGTCGTCCTCTCTCTCTCTAAGTCGTCCTCTCTCTCTCTCTAAGTCGTCCCCTCTCTCTCCTTAAGTTGTCCTCTCTGAGTCGTCCTCTCTCTTTCTTCTTATGTCGTCCTGTCTCTCTCTCTCTCTAAGTCGTCCTCTCTCTAAGTAGTCCTTTCTCTCTCTAAGTCGTCCTCTCTCTCTAAGTCGTCCTCTCTCCGAGTCGTCCCCTCCCTCTCTCTTTCCCGGAACGAGTGTACACAGTACGGCAGTGCAACACTAGAAGTCGACACTCTCATTGTTCACAATTCTCGTTGTGATGTCCTGTCAGCTGCTGGGTGAGCGCGTGTGCTGTTATCGCGTCTCGCGCTGTAAGGGGTCCACACCCCCTCGCTCTGTGAGACTTCACCGTGAATCTTTTCCAGTCACCCACCCTTCGTACCATGTTACGGTCGGCTGCATACGGTGCGAAAGAAGTTCAACATACAGTTCATACTACGCGCGGCCTGGGTCATTTATTAATTCAGTAATTGGGGAGGGGGGGGGTCAGGGTGAATGTGGTGGTGGGGGGTAGATTAATTGGGGGGGGGGAGTGAGTGAGTGAAGTGGGGGGCAGGGGAGATGGAGGGGATGAGAACGGGAGGAGGAGGAGGAAGGAGGGGGAGTGGGGGAGAAGGAGAGGGGGGAGGGGGCGGAGAGGGGGGCGGGGAGAGGAGGGGGATGGGGGGGGGCTCCCCTTGTAGCCGTGGCACTGCGCTATTTTTATCCCGCGCACCTATTGATTGTCACGCTGCCGCGTGATTGATCCACGGCCATTAAACGAAGAGCACGCTCCCTAATTAAAAGAAGCCCGTTGCGTTCACTGGGGCCCGTCTGTGAATTATCATTATCAATGTTGATGTTGAAGTAGGCGAGTGATTCAAGGCGACGAGACGGAAGGACGCAGCTGACTCGGGAACACCGCGGAAAGATTTGCGCGAAGCTTAAAAAAAAATGATACAAATTCGTTATAAGGCCTTTTTTTATTTTTTTACACATTGTCAACGGAGAAAATGTTGGACGCAACAAAATGAAATGAGAACAGATACAGGATAGAAAGTAAGCAAATTAATAAGAATATGAATAATTATTATAACTAATTATTAGAATATTATAAAAATAATAATTACAAAGCAAATGTAGGAACAAAATATAGCAGGATACAAAGTAAACGAATCAATATTATTATTAAGAATTAGTTTGTATTCATAATTATTTTAATTTGAAGGTGTAACTCTGTATCGACGCTACTGCAGTGATCGCCCCCCGCTCTCGTACAGAGCGATACGGGACGACTCGGAGGGAGAGAGAGAGGGAGTGGATGACTTCGAGAGCGATGGGGACCACAGAGAGAGAGAGAGAGAAGGGACGACTCAGAGAGGGGGACGACTCAGAGAGGGGGACGACTCAGCGTTGCCAGGAGTAGGAACCCCAAACGAGTGGGAAGGCAGCTACATCAGCCAGGCAGCGATGACACCACGATCTGCAGTCCTCTATATATGAAGGTGTTTTGACTTAAAACTTTCGTGACTGCAGGCATTCATATCTATGTACGTGACTTTATCGAAAGAACCATAGAAAATGGAGGTGTGATTGGCCAATGAATACGATGACAATGCACCTGCTTCCCATATTTGTGTCTCCACAGGAAATGACGTTTTTCTTTTACATTGCATTAGCCAAATGGCCTTCTGGGAGTGGGTTTATTTTCCAGCAGCATTTGTGTTTAACATTCAAAGTCTCATCAGCAAAGTGAGACTTATCTAACAATGAACTACTGGTCCAACGCGGTTTCAACGTTCACTGTCTCATCAGCAGAGTCAGGTTAGCCACTGGTTCAACACGGTTTCAACATTCACAGTTCATCAGTATAAGTCAGGTTAGCCATTGTTTCAACACGGTTTCAACGTTCACAGTCTCATCAGTATAAGTTAGGTTAGCCACTGATTTAATGCGGTTTCAACGTTCACAGTCTCATCAGCAGAGTCAGGCTAGCCACTGGTCCAACACGGCTTCAACATTCACAGCCTCATCAGCCGAGTCGAGGCTGACCCTAACCTTCGCGGGTGCCTATCCTCCCCTGACCCATCAACCCCCCCCCACCCCCTTTCCCCGCGCGCAGCTCTTCATGGTGGACAACGGCGCGGACGACTGGCGCATCGCCATGACGTGGGAGCGCATCTTCTTCATCGCCCTCGAGCTGTCGATCTGCGCGGTGCACCCCGTGCCGGGCCACTACACGTTCACGTGGCGCGCCCGGCTCGCCTTCACGCACGACGCCTCGCAGGTGGAGGCCGACGTCGACATCGTCCTCTCCATCCCCATGTTCCTGCGCCTCTACCTGATCGCGCGCGTCATGCTGCTGCACAGCAAGCTGTTCACGGACGCGTCGTCGCGAAGCATCGGCGCCCTCAACAAGATCAACTTCAACACGCGCTTCGTCATGAAGACGCTCATGACCATCTGCCCCGGCACCGTGCTGCTCGTCTTCAGCATCTCGCTGTGGATCATCGCCGCGTGGACGGTGCGCGCGTGCGAGAGGGTGAGGTCGTGGTCGCGGGGGGGCGTGGGGGGGTGAGTGCGAGAGGTGAGGTCGTGGTCACGGGGGGGGGGGGGGGCGCGGGGGGGTGAGTGCGAGAGGTGAGGCCGTGGTCACGGGGGGGGGGGGGCGCGGGCGGGGGGGGGGGGGTGAGCGCGAGAGGTGGACGCGAGTTGGGGCGGGGGGGGGGTGTGCGGGCTGGGTGAGTGAGTGAGGGGCCGTGGGGGTGAGTGAGGGGTGAGTGAGGGGTGAGTGAGGGGTGAGTGAGGGGTGAGTGAGGGGTGAGTGAGGGGTGAGTGAGTGAATGAGTGAGGGGTGAGTGAGTGAGGGGTGAGTGAGGGGTGAGTGAGTGAGTGAGTTGGGTGAGTGAGGCTGTGGTCTGGAGTGAGTGAGTGAGTGAGTGAGGGGTGAGTGAGTGAGCCAGTGAGCGAGTGAGGGGTGAGTGAGTGAGAGAGTTGGGTGAGTGAGTGAGTTGGGTGAGTGAGGCTGTGGTCCAGAGTGAGTGAGTGAGAGAGAGGGGTGAGTGAGTGAGAGAGTGAGGGGTGAGTGAGTGAGTGAGGGGTGAGTGAGTGAGTGAGGGGTGAGTGAGTGAGGCTGTGGTCCAGAGTGAGTGAGAGAGAGGGGTGAGTGAGGCTATGGTCGGGGTGAGCGTGCTGTTGGTATGTATGTTGAACTTCTCTTGCACCATACTTAGCCAGCCGTGCTAATCGGAGGTGCGGGAAGTGGCGGGTTTAATGACACATTTATAGTCACGCAATCTAACCTGGATGGGACCCCCTTGCCTCGTCATTTTCTCGTCCACACCCCCAACCCACCTCTTCTTCGTAACCCGGAGCCTGGCATGAGCGTGCGGTGCAGGAGTTTTGAGACTCCAGCGAGAGATATTCCTGGGGGGAGTTGTGAATGGCACCGAGATTGCTCGTGCTGCGATCTTGGCAACTGTGACGTTTCCCAATCACGTGGTGAGGGGGGCGGGGCGGCGAGAGTGACGCGTGGCGCCTGAGCAGTCGCCCAGTCGCGCGCCGTCTTGGCCCTGTGGCGCGTGTCGTGTGGCACTGGGGCACGTGGCACTGGGGCACGTGGCACTGGGGCACGTGGTACTGGGACACGTGACACTGGGGCACGTGACACTGGGCCACGTGACATTGGGGCACGTGACACTGGGCCACGTGACACTGGGGCACGTGGCACTGGGGCACGTGGCACTGGGACACGTGGCACTGGGCCACGTGGCGCGTGTCGTGTGACAATGTGGCACGTGTCACGATTCGAGTATGACGTTTTGCTGGTTGTAATTACCGAAATGTAAATGTTGTAGGTTTACTCTCCAACACACCGGTGCGCTGAACTGGTAACGAGTTGGCCACGTTGTGTTTACGTGACGGACCTTGCTAATTGGTTGTGTTGGGTGGTGGCGGGTTTAACGACGCATTTATATCTACGCGATCTCACCCACAAACCTCTTATGGATATTAATGGGCGCGAATGCCCCGCTGCGTGTTAAACCGAGTGTTAAACCGCGTGTTAAACCGAGTGTTAAGATGTTCAAACGCCGAATAGACGCACACCCGTCATGTCAAGGCGTCACCGAGTCTGCGTTAAGCACGCATCACGATTGTCGTGAACCATGCAAGCACACGCGCTCTGTCAGTAATGTCGCGCATTGTCCTTGAAAGTGATTTGCCTGCACCAGGGGCCAGCCTCCTCTGTGGCCTCGTCTCACCGGTGTGACACCAACGAACGCCGCGTGGAACGCCCTTCCCTCTGGCATGAGGATGCCACTGAGAGACATGCACTTTTATATCATCTACATTTACAAACGTATCTCTTTAGAGCTGCTTTCTGCGTTGTAGTTTGTTGTCCTACCTCCCCCACCGCACATCCGATGAGCAACGGTTGGCTGTGCACGGTGTGAGAGAAGTTCAGCATTCATACTGTACATCGTATCATGAACAGCTGTGGTCGAGCAGTTACATTCACGGGACCGTGTTTTCCCGGCATCAAGCGTAGAGTTTCTGTATTTGTGCGTGCGTGTGCACCGCCGCCAAAGCAGCATCACCAAACAATTGATCGCATCTCGTATGTTGCATGCCACATGTTGCATGCCACATGTTGCATGCCACATGTTGCAAGCCACTGGGAGCTATGCACTTTAAAAAAAAAATCAAAATTGACAAATCGGCTCTTTGGAACTGCTCTTTGTGTTTTAGCCCGTTGTCCTCCGCCCCGTGCCCGCACCTCCGATTGGCGCGGTTGGCTACGTACGGTGCAAAAGAAGTCCCAACATATACAGTATGGACATCGCTAGCTAGCTAGTCACCCGAGTCGCGTGTCAAACGCCACTGTTGGCTTATTGACCTGCCACTTGTTGTTGCACACCCGTGGCTCAACGCCGCGGCAACGGGTTGGTAAGAGCCGGCAAAGGATGCGACGGGGAGAGGGGAGAGGAGGGGCCAGCAATGGGGAATACGAGAAAGAGGACGGAAAAGTACCGGAGCGACGTGGATGGGGAGTGAAGGAAGGGGTCAGGAGAGACGAGGAGAGGGGGGAGAGGCTGCGTCGGGAGCTCGACGCCGCTGATGCACGGAGCGGCGTCTGTTTTCACAGTGGGCGGGGCTTGGAGAGGGGAGACAAAGGCGGCCGCCCGTGGTGCTGGCCACCAAACCCACCTCGTGTGCTAACAGCACTTGCCCCAACATTCTGTTAAGGCTACACGGGGGATCTTTGCCTTTGTGTGTCTTGGCCACCCACCCCCTCCTGTGCCGTGCCGGCCTTCGTAGGCGCTTCCCGCTAACAGCACCTGCCCCAACACTCTGTTAAGGCTACACGGGGGATCTTTGTCTTTGTGTGTGTGTTGGCCACCAAACCCACCTCGTGTGCCGTGCCGGCCGTCGTAGGTGCTACCCGCTAACAGCACTTGCCCCAACACTCTGTTAAGGCTACACGGGGGATCTTTGTCTTTGTGTGTGTTGGCCACCAAACCCACCTCGTGTGCTGTGCCGGCCTTCGTAGGTGCTACCCGCTAACAGCACTTGCCCCAACAGTCTGTTGAGACTATTCGGAGGGTCTTTGTCTTTGTAGTTTGCGTGGTGTGCTCTCTGGCCTGCAGAGTAGCGTCTGGTGGGCACGCAGAGGTCACGAGATCTCGCGGGAGGCTCGAGCTGAGTTAGCGGCACTCTGAATCGTGAATTATTCCTGCACGCAGCACAAAATGTTGGGTCACGGTTGTGGTGGTGGCGGGTGAACTGAACGCGAGTCCCCTGCCAGGGCGAACAGCAGTCGCTCGCTCCCGTTTGAACCCTGAACCGGTCGGTCCCTCGGGGGGAGGGAGAGGGGGGGGGGTTGCCCGTTTCACGCCGACCATCGTGGGGAAGTATGTTCAAACAACCCTCCCCCTCCATTTGACCGGGCCGGCACAGGGGAGGTCTGCATCCAGCAGTGGATTGTGAAACGGGGGCAGGGTGTGGGGGGGGCGCTGTGAGATGACACGGTATAGGCGGTTGGTTGGTTGGGCTTGGATGCATCAAGTCGTGTGATTGCGTTGGGGAGACAGACAGGGTCGCAATCATCGCCGCGACCACCACCACCACCCCACAAGGGCAGACGCCTCACCTTGCGCCGCACAGGGGACACAGCTGAGTGGGTGGGGGTGGGAGTCGGCAAGCAGTGTAACAGGAAGAGTCATTATTTTGGAATTCGGTTTAAAGTAAAAAACAACAGCCTCAAATGTTTACAGAGTCCGCAGTGCATTTGAATAGTCACGAAAGCGGCTCCTTCAAGAGCCGCGGGTTGCCAACTCCTGGGTTTAGGGTTAGTGTGGTTAGTGAGCTGGTTAAGGGTTAGTGTGGTTAGTGAGCTCGTTAAGGGTTAGTGTGGTTAGTGAGCTAGTTAAGGGTTAGTGTGGTTAGTGAGCTAGTTAAGGGTTAGTGTGGTTAGTGAGCTGGTTAAGGGTTAGTGTGGTTAGCGAGCTGGTTAAGGGTTAGTGTGGTTACTGAGCTGGTTAAGGGTTAGTGTGGTTAGTGAGCTGGTTAAGAGTTAGTGTGGTTAGTGAGCTGGTTAAGGGTTAGTGTGGTTAGCGAGCTGGTTAAGGGTTAGTGTGGTTAGTGAGCTAGTTAAGGGTTAGTGTGGTTAGCGAGCTGGTTAAGGGTTAGTGTGGTTAGTGAGCTAGTTAAGAGTTAGTGTGGTTAGTGAGCTGGTTAAGGGTTAGTGTGGTTAGCGAGCTGGTCAAGGGTTAGTGTGGTTAGCGAGCTGGTTAAGGGTTAGTGTGGTTGGTGAGCTAGTTAAGGGTTAGTGTGGTTAGTGAGCTGGTTCAGGGTTAGTGTGGTTAGCGAGCTGGTTAAGGGTTAGTGTGGTTACTGAGCTGGTTAAGGGTTAGTGTGGTTAGTGAGCTGGTTAAGAGTTAGTGTGGTTAGTGAGCTGGTTAAGGGATAGTGTGGTTAGCGAGCTGGTTAAGGGTTAGTGTGGTTAGTGAGCTAGTTAAGGGTTAGTGTGGTTAGCGAGCTGGTTAAGGGTTAGTGTGGTTAGTGAGCTAGTTAAGAGTTAGTGTGGTTAGTGAGCTGGTTAAGGGTTAGTGTGGTTAGCGAGCTGGTTAAGGGTTAGTGTGGTAATTGAGCTGGTTAAGGGTTAGTGTGGTTAGTGAGCTAGTTAAGGGTTAGTGTGGTTAGTGAGCTGGTTAAGGGTTAGTGTGGTTAGTGAGCTAGTTAAGGGTTAGTCTGGTTAGTGAGCTAGTTAAGGGTTAGGGTGGTTAGAGAGCTGGTTAAGGGTTAGTGCGGTTAGTGAGCTAGTTAAGGGTTAGTGTGGTTAGTGAGCTGGTGAAGGGTTAGTGTGGTTAGTGAGCTGGTTAAGGGTTAGTGTGGTTAGTGAGCTAGTTAAGGGTTAGTGTGGTTAGTGAGCTGGTTAAGGGTTAGTGTGGTTAGTGAGCTGGTTAAGGGTTAGTGTGGTTAGTGAGCTAGTTAAGGGTTAGTGTGGTTCGTGAGCTGGTGAAGGGTTAGTGTGGTTAGTGAGCTGGTTAAGGGTTAGTGTGGTTAGTGAGCTGGTTAAGGATTAGTGTGGTTAGTGAGCTGGTGAAGGGTTAGTGTGGTTAGTGAGCTGGTTAAGGGTTAGTGTGGTTAGCGAGCTGGTTAAGGGTTAGTGTGGTTAGTGAGCTAGTTAAGGGTTAGTGTGGTTAGTGAGCTGGTCAAGGGTTAGTGTGGTTAGCGAGCTGGTTAAGGGTTAGTGTGGTTAGTGAGCTAGTTAAGGGTTAGTGTGGTTAGCGAGCTGGTTAAGGGTTAGTGTGGTTAGTGAGCTGGTTAAGGGTTAGTGTGGTTAGTGAGCTAGTTAAGGGTTAGTGTGGTTAGTGAGCTAGTTAAGGGTTAGTGTGGTTAGTGAGCTGGTTAAGGGTTAGTGTGGTTAGTGATCTTTTTAAGGGTTAGTGTGGTTAGCGAGCTGGTTAAGGGTTAGTGTGGTTAGTGAGCTAGTTAAGGGTTAGTGTGGTTAGCGAGCTGGTTAAGGGTTAGTGTGGTTAGTGAGCTGGTTAAGGGTTAGTGTGGTTAGTGAGCTGGTTAAGGGTTATTGTGGTTAGTGAGCTGGTGAAGGGTTAGTGTGGTTAGTGAGCTGGTTAAGGGTTACTGTGGTTAGTGAGCTGGTGAAGGGTTAGTGTGGTTAGTGAGCTAGTTAAGGGTTAGTGTGGTTAGCGAGCTGGTTAAGGGTTAGTGTGGTTAGTGAGCTAGTTAAGAGTTATTGTGGTTAGTGAGCTGGTTAATGGTTAGTGTGGTTAGCGAGCTGGTTAAGGGTTAGTGTGGTTAGCGAGCTGGTTAAGGGTTAGTGTGATTAGTGAGCTAGTTAAGGGTTAGTGTGGTTAGCGAGCTGGTTAAGGGTTAGTGTGGTTAGTGAGCTAGTTAAGGGTTAGTGTGGTTAGTGAGCTAGTTAAGGGTTGGTGTGGTTAGTGAGCTGGTGAAGGGTTAGTGTGGTTAGTGAGCTAGTTAAGGGTTAGTGTGGTTAGCGAGCTGGTTAAGGGTTAGTGTGGTTAGTGAGCTGGTTATGGGTTAGTGTGGTTAGCGAGCTAGTTAAGGGTTAGTGTGGTTAGTGAGCTAGTTAAGGGTTAGTGTGGTTAGCGAGCTGGTGAAGGGTTAGTGTGGTTAGCAAGCTAGTTAAGGGTTAGTGTGGTTAGTGAGCTAGTTAAGGGTTAGTGTGGTTAGTGAGCTGGTTAAGGGTTAGTGTGGTTAGTGAGCTGGTTAAGGGTTAGTGTGGTTAGTGAGCTGGTTAAGGGTTAGTGTGGTTAGTGAGCTGGTGAATGGTTAGTGTGGTTAGCGAGCTAGTTAAGGGTTAGTGTGGTTAGTGAGCTAGTTAAGGGTTAGTGTGGTTAGTGAGCTGGTGAATGGTTAGTGTGGTTAGCGAGCTAGTTAAGGGTTAGTGTGGTTAGTGAACTAGTTAAGGATTAGTGTGGTTAACGAGCTGGTTAAGGGTTAGTGCGGTTAGTGAGCTAGTTAAGGGTTAGTGTGGTTAGTGAGCTAGTTAAGGGTTAGTGTGGTTAGTGAGCTGGTTAAGGGTTAGTGTGGTTAGTGAGCTGGTTAAGGGTTAGTGTGGTTAGTGAGCTAGTTAAGAGTTAGTGTGGTTAGTGAGCTAGTTAAGGGTTAGTGTGGTTAGCGAGCTGGTTAAGGGTTAGTGTGGTTAGTGAGCTGGTGAAGGGTTAGTGTGGTTAGTAAGCTAGTTAAGAGTTAGTGTGGTTAGTGAGCTAGTTAAGGGTTAGTGTGGTTAGTGAGCTGGTTAAGGGTTAGTGTGGTTAGTGAGCTAGTTAAGGGTTAGTGTGGTTAATGAGCTGGTTAAGGGTTAGTGTGGTTAGCGAGCTGGTTAAGGGTTAGTGTGGTTAGTGAGCTGGTGAAGGGTTAGTGTGGTTAGTAAGCTAGTTAAGGGTTAGTGTGGTTAGCGAGCTGGTTAAGGGTTAGTGTGGTTAGTGAGCTGGTTAAGGGTTAGTGTGGTTAGTGAGCTGGTTAAGGGTTAGTGTGGTTAGCGAGCTGGTTAAGGGTTAGTGTGGTTAGTGAGCTGGTTAATGGCTAGTGTGGTTAGTGAGCTGGTTAAGGGTTAGTGTGGTTAGTGATCTGGTTAAGGGTTAGTGTGGTGAGTGAGCTGGTTAAGGGTTAGTGTGGTTAGTGAGCTGGTTAAGGGTTAGTGTGGTTAGCGAGCTGGTTAAGGGTTAGTGTGGTTAGTGATCTGGTTAAGGGTTAGTGTGGTGAGTGAGCTGGTTAAGGGTTAGTGTGGTTAGTGAGCTGGTTAAGGGTTAGTGTGGTTAGCGAGCTGGTTAAGGGTTAGTGTGGTTAGTGAGCTGGTTAAGGGTTAGTGTGGTTAGTGAGCTAGTTAAGGGTTAGTGTGGTTAGTGAGCTAGTTAAGGGTTAGTGTGGTTAGTGAGCTGGTTAAGAGTTAGTGTGGTTAGTGAGCTGGTTAAGGGTTCGTGTGGTTAGTGAGCTGGTTAAGGGTTAGTGTGGTTAGTGAGCTGGTTAAGGGTTAGTGTGGTTAGTGAGCTAGTTAAGGGTTAGTGTGTTTAGTGAGCTAGTTAAGGGTTAGTGTGGTTAGTGAGCTGGTTAAGGGTTAGTGTGGTTAGTGAGCTGGTTAAGGGTTAGTGTGGTTAGCGAGCTAGTTAAGGGTTAGTGTGGTTAGTGAGCTGGTTAAGGGTTAGTGTGGTTAGTGAGCTGGTTAAGGGTTAGTGTGGTTAGTGAGCTAGTTAAGGGTTAGTGTGGTTAGCGAGCTGGTTAAGGGTTAGTGTGGTTAGTGAACTAGTTAAGGGTTAGTGTGGTTAGTGATCTGGTTAAGGGTTAGTGTGGTTAGTGAGCTGGTTAAGGGTTAGTGTGGTTAGCGAGCTAGTTAAGGGTTAGTGTGGTTAGTGAGCTGGTTAAGGGTTAGTGTGGTTAGTGAGCTGGTGAAGGGTTAGTGTGGTTAGTAAGCTAGTTAAGGGTTAGTGTGGTTAGCGAGCTGGTTAAGGGTTAGTGTGGTTAGTGAGCTGGTTAAGGGTTAGTGTGGTTAGTGAGCTGGTTAAGGGTTAGTGTGGTTAGCGAGCTGGTTAAGGGTTAGTGTGGTTAGTGAGCTGGTTAATGGTTAGTGTGGTTAGTGAGCTGGTTAAGGGTTAGTGTGGTTAGTGATCTGGTTAAGGGTTAGTGTGGTGAGTGAGCTGGTTAAGGGTTAGTGTGGTTAGTGAGCTGGTTAAGGGTTAGTGTGGTTAGCGAGCTGGTTAAGGGTTAGTGTGGTTAGTGATCTGGTTAAGGGTTAGTGTGGTGAGTGAGCTGGTTAAGGGTTAGTGTGGTTAGTGAGCTGGTTAAGGGTTAGTGTGGTTAGCGAGCTGGTTAAGGGTTAGTGTGGTTAGTGAGCTGGTTAAGTGTTAGTGTGGTTAGTGAGCTAGTTAAGGGTTAGTGTGGTTAGTGAGCTAGTTAAGGGTTAGTGTGGTTAGTGAGCTGGTTAAGAGTTAGTGTGGTTAGTGAGCTGGTTAAGGGTTAGTGTGGTTAGTGAGCTGGTTAAGGGTCAGTGTGGTTAGTGAGCTAGTTAAGGGTTAGTGTGGTTAGTGAGCTGCTTAAGGGTTAGTGTGGTTAGTGAGCTGGTTAAGGGTTAGTGTGGTTAGTGAGCTAGTTAAGGGTTAGTGTGTTTAGTGAGCTAGTTAAGGGTTAGTGTGGTTAGTGAGCTGGTTAAGGGTTAGTGTGGTTAGTGAGCTGGTTAAGGGTTAGTGTGGTTAGCGAGCTAGTTAAGGGTTAGTGTGGTTAGTGAGCTGGTTAAGGGTTAGTGTGGTTAGTGAGCTGGTTAAGGGTTAGTGTGGTTAGTGAGCTAGTTAAGGGTTAGTGTGGTTAGCGAGCTGGTTAAGGGTTAGTGTGGTTAGTGAGCTGGTTAAGGGTTAGTGTGGTTAGTGAACTAGTTAAGGGTTAGTGTGGTTAGTGATCTGGTTAAGGGTTAGTGTGGTTAGTGAGCTGGTTAAGGGTTAGTGTGGTTAGCGAGCTAGTTAAGGGTTAGTGTGGTTAGTGAGCTGGTTAAGGGTTAGTGTGGTTAGTGAGCTGGTTAAGGGTTAGTGTGGTTAGTGAGCTGGTTAAGGGTTAGTGTGGTTAGTGAGCTGGTTAAGGGTTAGTGTGGTTAGTGAACTGGTTAAGGGTTAGTGTGGTTAGTGAGCTGGTGAATGGTTAGTGTGGTTAGCGAGCTGGTGAAGGGTTAGTGTGGTTAGTGAGCTGGTTAAGGGTTAGTGTGGTTAGTGAGCTAGTTAAGGGTTAGTGTGGTTAGCGAGCTGGTTATGGGTTAGTGTGGTTAGTGAGCTGGTTAAGGGTTAGTGTGGTTAGTGAGCTAGTTAAGGGTTAGTTTGGTTAGCGAGCTGGTTAAGGGTTAGTGTGGTTAGTGAGCTAGTTAAGGGTTAGTGTGGTTAGTGAGCTGGTTAAGGGTTAGTGTGGTTAGTGAGCTGGTTAAGGGTTAGTGTGGTTTGCGAGCTGGTTAAGGGGAATCTTTGTCTTTGTGTGTTTGTCCACTCTGTGTGTGCGATGAAGCCTGCGACCCTAGTTCGTTTCCACGCTCACGGCCACGAACAGCCGTGGCGATTATCTGAACGGGTCTTGGGCCTCCTTTAGGTAGACTCGGCACTCAAACGAGTACCTGGTGTGGGTGTGTAAACATCGCCACAAATGAAACAAAGGCGGTCGGGCGTGGTGTTGGCCACCTCACCCCTCTGTGTGCCACCGTGCCGGCCTTCATAGGTGCTACTCGCTAACAGCACTTGCCCCAGCACTCTGTTAAGGCTACGCGGGGGATCTTTGTCTTTGTGTGTGTTGGTCACACACCCCCTCGTGTGCCGTGCCTGCTTTCGTGGGTGCTACTCGCTAACAGCACTTGCCCCAGCACTCTGTTAAGGCTACGCGGGGGATCTTTGTCTTTGTGCTCGCTCCCAAGGTCACGGCACCGCGCTGCGCGCCACGTGCGACGTTTAAAGCGCCGCTCTCTCCGTCCCGGCGACGAGTCAAGACCACGACGCCTCGCTGCGTCATCATCAATATCACGCTTCGTTGTCATCGTCGCAGGGACAGGCGGTGGAGCGTGTCTGGGTTGGCGGTGTGTGTGGGGGGGGGGGGTCTCAGGGGGGCGGTGTCGGTATGGGGTGGGGGGGGGGCGGCGGGTATGGGGTGGGGGGGTGAGTTAGGGGCGGCGGGGATGGGGTGGATGGGAGGGATGGGGGTTGGGGGGTTGGGTGGTTGGTGACCCATGATAATTTCAACTTAAAAAAAATTGCCACTCTGCAGGCTCCAATTAAGTTGAGCGGGGGGGGGGGGGGGGTGCGCGTGATGTAACCCCCTGTAGGGAGATCGTCACCCTCCTTGGACTGCCACTGGACTTGATGTGACGTAAGAACTACGTCTTGGCGATATTTCGCAGTGGTCGTTCCCTGGCGGTTACTGGGGACATTCGAGATGGTAGTGGTGGCGGCGCCGTCGTGAACCGGGGCAGCCCCGTCGTGAACCGGGGCAGCCTCGTCGTGAACCAGGGCAGCCCCGTCGTGAACCCGGGCAGCCCCGTCGTGAACCGGGGCAGCCCCGTCGTGAACCGGGGCAGCAGCCCCGATGTGCTGTTCCCAGCCATGGGGACAGCACTCACCCCAACAGCCTAAGAGGCTACGCCGGGAGATCTTTTAGTGGAGGTGTGTGTGTGTGGTGTAGGCGTGTGTGTGTGTGATGTAGGCGTGTGTGTGTGGTGTGTGTGTGGTGTAGGCGTGTGTAGTGTAGGCGTGTGCGTGTGTGTGGTGTAGGTGTAGGCGTGTGTGTGTAGTGTAGGCGTGTGCGTGGGTGTGTGGTGTAGGCATGCATGCGTGTGTGGTGTAGGTGTAGGCGTGCGTGTGTGGTGTAGGTGTAGGCGTGCGTGTGTGGTGTAGGTGTAGGCGTGCGTGTGTAGTGTAGGCGTGTGTATGTAGTGTAGGCGTGCGTGTGTGTGTGGTGTAGGCGAGCGTGTGTGTGTGTGTGGTGTAGGCGGGTGTGTGTGTGTGTGGTGTAGGCGTGCGTGTGTGTGTAGTGTGTGTGTGGTGTAGGCGTGTGTGTGTGTGCGGTAGTGTAGTAGTTCGCGCGCTCCGCTACGAACCTGGCGACCCGGGTTCTATTCCCACTCACGACCAACACCGGTGACGACTATTTGAACCGGTCATGGGCTTCCTCTCGGCTTCAAATGAGTACCTGGTGCGGTGTGTAAACATCGCCACTGGGGAGACAAAGGCGGTCGGGCGTGGTGCTGGCCACCCACCCCCTCGTGTGCCGTGCCGGCCTTCATAGGTGCTCGCTAACAGCACTTGCCCCAACAGTCTGTTACAGGCTACACGGGGGATCTTTGTCTTGGTGGGGGGGGGGGGCGCTGAGCTCACCCCCGATGATTTTCCGGCGGGGGAGGGGGAGGGTTGAGGGGAGGGGGGGTCCGCTCGCTGCCCCCCCCCCCCCGCGCGATGCTCGATGTGGCTATCACGAGGAGCTCTGTGACTCTCTCTTCTCTCGCAGACATCAAAGCGCATCGTCCAAAGAGAAAACAGCGGCAAATCAATAGCGTCTCCACCCCCCCACCATCCCTCTCCCCAGCCTCTCGCGGCAAATCAATAGCGTCTCCACCCACCACCCCTCTCCCCCCAGCCCCCCTCGCTGGACCGTCCAGTTAATTGCTCAGCCCAAATGTTATTTACCGCGCGGGCGAACGCCGCTGCTTGTCAAAATGAATAAGCGCAAACTGGCCACGATTCCTCTTTAAAATGTGCGTCTTGTTGACGCCGACATCGTCGTCATTCTAGCCAGGATCTATCCACTGCTGCGTGAAGGTTGTGGTCCCAAGCCGGTCCCATCTGCTGCCACAATCCGCCAATCACCTGCCCAGAAGTTTAACTCGCAGTAGGGGTGGTGGAGCTTTCGCGACGAATATTATCATTGATAAAGGGGGGTTTGGGGGGGTTAGATCGCGTGAATAACACATCCCTAGAACACATTCCTGCTGCGGAGGGAGCTGGTAGAAACGTTGGGTTGCTCCGTCAATGGCCTGCAGGGTCAACGGCGGCGTGGTGTATTCCGCAAATATGCCCGACTGTGAGGGCGGGCACAAGTCGGCGTGAGTAGGTTAAACGTTGAGTTTTATAAGGGCACCACGGGGTGACCAGCCCCTCCCCTCCCCACCCAGCCCCACCCTCCCCACTCAGCCCCTCCCCACCCTCCCCACCCAGCCCCTCCCCACCCTCCCCACCCACCCCTCCCCACCCACCCAGCCCCTCCCCTCCCCAACCTCCCCTCCCCACCCAGCCCCTCCCTCCCCACCCTCCCCACGCCTCCCTCCCCACCCAGCCCCTTCCTGCATGACGGACGGACGGACACAATAATCCCCTGTGGGCTGGTGTACCCAGGAAGTTCCTACCAGTATACATGTGTCGTTAAACCCACCACCACCCGACACAGCCAGCTAGTAAGGTTTGTCACGTCAACAGAACGTTCCAATTCGTCACCAGTACATCACGCCGGTGTGCTGTACTAGTGTGTCGTACTAGTAATGGTGAATGTTGTGGGTTTACTCTCCTTTACGTGACAAACCTCACTAGTTGGCTGTGTCGGGTGGTGGCGGGTTTAACGACACATTTATATTGACGCGATCTAAGCCTCCACTAAAAAACTCGATTATGAATCCACCTAGCCCCTCCACGTGGTGTGACACACCACGTGATGGAACACTCCACCTACCACGTGATGTGACACTCCACCTAGCCCCACCACGTGATGTGACACTCCACCTACCACGTGATGTGACACTCCACCCAGCCCCACCACGTGATGTGACACTCCTCCTAGCCGACGACGCAGCCACCCACGCGTCCTGCCCAGGCCCCCAGACGCCTCCTTCACCGTTTCAATGACGTCTTTAACCTGCTGCTGCTGAGTGAGGGCGGAGGAGCGACGCTCACAACAACGAGCAGAGCGACGCTCACAACAACGAGCAGAGCGCCGGGTGCATAAAGCGCAGCGAGTTGGCACAGTAGGGGGCACAGGTGGTGCATCAGCAACTCATCTCAGTCGGTCGACCCGTGGAACCTGCTGGGTCTGCCCAGTGACCTGTCAGCGGGCGTTCGACACGTCTCGTGGCCTTAAAGTGCACCTAGCCTGGCACAAGTGATGAGGGTGACGTCACCGCCACTTCGTGGCGAATGGCGGTTGTTGTTGTTGGTGATGGTGGAGAGCGGTGGTGCAGCGGTTAGCGCGCCGTGCTACGAACCCGACGAGCCGAGTTCGATTCCCACTCACGGGCCACCAACACCGGTGACGATTATTTGAACCGGTTCTGGGCATCGCCTAGGTCGACTCAGCCTCAAATGAGTACCTGGTGCGGTGTGTCAACATCGCCACTGGGGAGACAAAGGCGGTCGGGAGTGGTGCTGGCCACCCACCCCGTCATGTGCCGTGTTGACCTTTTCATAGGTGCTCGCTAACAGCACTTGCCTCAACAGTCTGTTCAGGCTATACGGGAGATCTTTGTCTTTATCTAATCTTCGATTTCGTCACTCTCAGTCTCTCTCAATGTGGTCGCGTGGATTTTTGTCTCTGGGCCCTCCGGATTCTCCCTTCCACGCTTCGAATCAGCGCCACGCGTTCTAGAGTCTTTGGCGGCTCGACATTCCGCGTGAGACGCAACTTTCGTTGGGCTATCACGTGATGGCCAGGTCGCTTCTCAAAAAGAGCTCCACACATTTCGATTCAAAGCTTTCGTGACTGCAGGAATTCATCTTCTTGGTTCTTTCGGTAAAGTCACGTAGAAGGGAAATAATAAAATAATAAAAATGAAAAATAATTATTTTATTATGTTTAATTTTTATTATTTTATTATTTCCATTCTACGTAACTTTACCGAAAGAACCAAGAAGATGATCTCCACACAGCTCAGCGGGGCCTTGTTCCAGGTGAAACAACTCGAAGTTTTGAGACGTAATTCCAAGCGCGCGCCTCTCCACGCTCCTGTGCCCACTTTTTGTTTTCAGTTTTTCGATTTGGAATGTCCGCTCGTGACCTCGGAGACTCGGAGCCGTGAGCGTCACAGCCGTTGGCAGCGGTGTGTACACACCACTCGTGGTGTGTACACACCGCTAGTGGTGTCCACACCACGAGCGGTGTACACACGCACCCGGCACGGACCACATTTCCATGCGATTTGTAGGTGTATCGATCCGAGTGTTCCTCTCGTTGGCTCTCAACGTGACCCCCCCTCGCCCCCCCCCCCCCTCGAATTTTCGCCCTTTCATGTTCTCTTTCCAGATGAAACAATTTTTATAAAGTAGTTTTACTTAAATTTCGATTTAAAGCTTTCGTGACTGCAGGGATTCATCTTCTTGGTTCTTTCGGTAAAGTCACGTAGAAGGGAAATAATAAAATAATACAAATAAAACATAATAAAATAATTCTCACGACGTTTTGGCCACAACGCAAGCAGCCGTCCTCAGGTGAAGAACAGGTCTGTCGGAAAGACAGCGTCTGAATATTTGTACTTATTTATTTTACAAGGCAAGACCGACTGAGCTGCAGAGCTCTTTCTCAGAAGCTAACGGGCTCTCACAAGTGATGACTCATCTTCGCCTGGACATTCATAGCAGCCCAAAGACTCCACACGCGTGGTGGTGTTCATGCTACACGTGGTGGTGTTCATGCTACACGTGGTGGTGTTCATGCTACACGTGGTGGTGTTCATGCTACACGTGGTGGTGTTCATGCTGCACGTGGTGGTGTTCATGCTGCACGTGGTGGTGTTCATGCTACACGTGGTGGTGTTCATGTTACACGTGGTGGTGTTCATGCTACACGTGGTGGTGTTCATGTTACACGTGGTGGTGTTCATGCTACACGTGGTGGTGTTCATGCTACACGTGGTGGTGTTCATGCTACACGTGGTGGTGTTCATGTTACACGTGGTGGTGTTCATGCTACACGTGGTGGTGTTCATGCTACACGTGGTGGTGTTCATGCTACACGTGGTGGTGTTCATGTTACACGTGGTGGTGTTCATGCTACACGTGGTGGTGTTCATGCTACACGTGGTGGGTGTTCATGCTACACGTGGTGGTGTTCATGCTACACGTGGTGGTGTTCATGCTACACGTGGTGGTGTTCATGCTACACGTGGTGGTGTTTCATGTTACACGTGGTGGTGTTCATGCTACACGTGGTGGTGTTCATGCTACACGTGGTGGTGTTCATGCTACACGTGGTGGTGTTCATGTTACACGTGGTGGTGTTCATGCTGCACGTGGTGGTGTTCATGCTACACGTGGTGGTGTTCATGCTACACGTGGCGGTGTTCATGCTACACGTGGTGGTGTTCATGTTACACGTGGTGGTGTTCATGCTGCACGTGGCGGTGTTCATGCTACACGTGGTGGTGTTCATGCTACACGTGGTGGTGTTCATGTTACACGTGGCGGTGTTCATGCTGCACGTGGCGGTGTTCATGCTACACGTGGCGGTGTTCATGCTACACGTGGTGGTGTTCATGCTCCACGTGGCGGTGTTCATGCTACACGTGGTGGTGTTCATGTTACACGTGGTGGTGTTCATGCTGCACGTGGCGGTGTTCATGCTACACGTGGTGGTGTTCATGTTACACGTGGTGGTGTTCATGTTACACGTGGTGGTGTTCATGTTACACGTGGTGGTGTTCATGTTACACGTGGTGGTGTTCATGTTACACGTGGCGGTGTTCATGCTACACGTGGTGGTGTTCATGTTACACGTGGCGGTGTTCATGCTACACGTGGTGGTGTTCATGTTACACGTGGTGGTGTTCATGCTACACGAGGTGGTGTTCTTGCTACACGTGGTGGTGTTCATGTTACACGTGGCGGTGTTCATGCTACACGTGGTGGTGTTAATGCTACACGTGGTGGTGTTCATGCTACACGTGGTGATGTTCATGTTACACGTGGTGGTGTTCATGCTGCACGTGGCGGTGTTCATGCTACACGTGGTGGTGTTAATGCTACACGTGGTGGTGTTAATGCTACACGTGGTGGTGTTCATGCTACACGTGGTGGTGTTCATGTTACACGTGGCGGTGTTCATGCTGCACGTGGTGGTGTTCATGCTACACGTGGTGGTGTTAATGCTACACGTGGTGGTGTTAATGCTACACGTGGTGGTGTTCATGCTACACGTGGTGGTGTTCATGTTACACGTGGCGGTGTTCATGCTACACGTGGTGGTGTTAATGCTACACGTGGTGGTGTTCATGCTACACGTGGTGATGTTCATGTTACACGTGGTGGTGTTCATGCTGCACGTGGCGGTGTTCATGCTACACGTGGTGGTGTTAATGCTACACGTGGTGGTGTTAATGCTACACGTGGTGGTGTTCATGCTACACGTGGTGGTGTTCATGTTACACGTGGCGGTGTTCATGCTACACGTGGTGGTGTTAATGCTACACGTGGTGGTGTTCATGCTACACGTGGTGGTGTTCATGCTACACGTGGTGGTGTTCATGTTACACGTGGTGGTGTTCATGCTGCACGTGGCGGTGTTCATGCTACACGTGGTGGTGTTAATGCTACACGTGGTGGTGTTAATGCTACACGTGGTGGTGTTCATGCTACACGTGGTGGTGTTCATGTTACACGTGGCGGTGTTCATGCTGCACGTGGTGGTGTTTAATGCTACACGTGGTGGTGTTCATGCTACACGTGGTGGTGTTCATGCTGCACGTGGCGGTGTTCATGCTACACGTGGTGGTGTTCATGCTACACGTGGCGGTGTTCATGCTACACGTGGCGGTGTTCATGCTACACGTGGTGGTGTTCATGCTACACGTGGTGGTGTTCATGCTACACGTGGTGGTGTTCATGCTACACGTGGTGGTGTTCATGCTACACGTGGTGGTGTTCATGCTACACGTGGCGGTGTTCATGCTACACGTGGCGATGTTCATGCTACACGTGGTGGTGTTCATGCTACACGTGGTGGTGTTCATGCTACACGTGGTGGTGTTCATGCTGAACATGGTGGTGTTCATGCTACACGTGGTGGTGTTCATGCTGCACGTGGTGGTGTTCATGCTACACGTGGTGGTGTTCATGCTGCACGTGGTGGTGTTCATGCTACGCCTGGTGGTGTTCATGCTACACGTGGTGGTGTTCATGCTATACGTGGTGGTGTTCATGTTACACGTGGTGGTGTTCATGCTACACGTGGTGGTGTTCATGCTACACGTGGTGGTGTTCATGCTACACGTGGTGGTGTTAATGTTACACGTGGTAGGTGTTCATGTTACACGTGGTGGTGTTCATGCTACACGTGGTGGTGTTCATGTTACACGTGTGGTGTTCATGTTACACGTGGCGGTGTTCATGCTACACGTGGTGGTGTTCATGCTACACGTGGTGGTGTTCATGTTACACGTGGCGGTGTTCATGCTTACACGTGGTGGTGTTCATGCTACACGTGGCGGTGTTCATGCTACACGTGGCGGTGTTCATGCTACACGTGGTGGTGTTCATGCTACACGTGGTGGTGTTCATGTTACCACGTGGCGGTGTTCATGTTACACGTGGTGGTGTTCATGCTACACGTGGTGGTGTTCATGTTACACGTGGCGGTGTTCATGCTACACGTGGTGGTGTTCATGCTACACGTGGCGGTGTTCATGCTGCACGTGGCGGTGTTCATGCTACACGTGGTGGTGTTCATGCTACACGTGGTGGTGTTCATGTTACACGTGGCGGTGTTCATGCTACACGTGGTGGTGTTCATGCTACACGTGGTGGTGTTCATGCTACACGTGGCGGTGTTCATGTTACACGTGGCGGTGTTCATGCTACACGTGGTGGTGTTCATGCTACACGTGGTGGTGTTCATGTTACACGTGGTGGTGTTCATGCTACACGTGGTGGTGTTCATGCTACACGTGGTGGTGGTTCATGTCACACGTGGTGGTGTTCATGCTACACGTGGCGGTGTTCATGCTACACGTGGTGGTGTTCATGCTACACGTGGTGGTGTTCATGTTATACGTGGTGGTGTTCATGCTACACGTGGTGGTGTTCATGCTACATGTGGTGGTGTTCATGTTACACGTGGTGGTGTTCATGTTACACGTGGTGGTGTTCATGCTGCACGTGGCGGTGTTCATGCTACACGTGGTGGTGTTCATGTTACACGTGGTGGTGTTCATGTTACACGTGGCGGTGTTCATGCTACACGTGGCGGTGTTCATGCTACACGTGGTGGTGTTCATGTTACACGTGGTGGTGTTCATGTTACACGTGGTGGTGTTCATGTTACACGTGGTGGTGTTCATGTTACACGTGGCGGTGTTCATGCTACACGTGGTGGTGTTCATGTTACACGTGGCGGTGTTCATGCTAACGTGGTGGTGTTCATGTTACACGTGGTGGTGTTCATGCTACACGAGGTGGTGTTCATGCTACACGTGGTGGTGTTCATGGTTACCGTGGCGGTGTGTTCATGCTACACGTGGTGGTGTTAATGCTACACGTGGTGGTGTTCATGCTACACGTGGTGATGTTCATGTACACGTGGTGGTGTTCATGCTGCACGTGGCGGGTGTTCATGCTACACGTGGTGGTGTTAATGCTACACGTGGTGGTGTTCATGCTACACGTGGTGGTGTTCATGCTACACGTGGTGGTGTTCATGTTACACGTGGCGGTGTTCATGCTGCACGTGGTGGTGTTCATGCTACACGTGGTGGTGTTCATGCTACAGTGGTGGTGTTAATGCTACACGTGGTGGTGTTCATGCTACACGTGGTGGTGTTCATGTACACGTGGCGGTGTTCATGCTACACGTGGTGGTGTTAATGCTACACGTGGTGGTGTTCATGCTACACGTGGTGTGTTCATGTTACACGTGGTGGTGTTCATGCTGCACGTGGCGGTGTTCATGCTACACGTGGTGGGTTAATGCTACACGTGGTGGTGTTAATGCTACACGTGGTGGTGTTCATGCTACACGTGGTGGTGTTCAGTTACACGTGGCGGTTCATGCTACACCGTGTGGTGTTAATGCTACACGTGGTGGTGTTCATGCTACACGTGGTGGTGTTCATGCTACACGTGTG
Source organism: Lethenteron reissneri (assembly GCF_015708825.2). NCBI lineage: Eukaryota > Metazoa > Chordata > Hyperoartia > Petromyzontiformes > Petromyzontidae > Lethenteron > Lethenteron reissneri. The sequence continues at coordinate 10,146,839 of NC_083828.1, read as the reverse complement.
GTGTTCATGTTACACGTGGTGGTGTTCATGCTGCACGTGGCGGTGTTCATGCTACACGTGGTGGTGTTAATGCTACACGTGGTGGTGTTAATGCTACACGTGGTGGTGTTCATGCTACACGTGGTGGTGTTCATGTACACGTGGCGGTGTTCATGCTGCACGTGGTGGTGTTCATGCTACACGTGGTGGTGTTCATGCTACACGTGGTGGTGTTCATGCTACACGTGGTGGTGTTCATGCTACACGTGGTGGTGTGTTCATGCTACACGTGGCGGTGTTCATGCTACACGTGGCGGTGTTCATGCTACACGTGGTGGTGTTCATGCTACACGTGGTGGTGTTCATGCTACACGTGGTGGTGTTCATGCTACACGTGGTGGTGTTCATGCTACACGTGGTGGTGTTCATGCTACACGTGGGTGTGTTCATGCTACACGTGGGTGTTCATGCTACACGTGGTGGTGTTCATGCTACACGTGGTGGTGTTCATGCTACACGTGGTGGTGTTCATGCTACATGGTGGTGTTCATGCTACACGTGTGGTGTTCAGCTGCACGTGGTGGTGTTCATGCACGTGGTGGTGTTCATGCTGCACGTGGTGGTGTTCATGCTACAGTGGGTGTTCATGCTACACGTGGTGGTGTTCATGCTATACGTGGTGGTGTTCATGTTACACGTGGTGGTGTTCATGCTACACGTGGTGGTGTTCATGCTACACGTGGTGGTGTTCATGCTACACGTGGTGGTGTTCATGTTACACGTGGTGGTGTTCATTACACGTGGTGGTGTTCATGCTACACGTGGTGGTGTTCATGTTACACGTGGTGGTGTTCAGTTACACGTGGCGGTGCATGCTACACGTGGTGGTGTTCATGCTACACGTGGGTTCATGTTACACGTGGCGGTGTTCATGCTACACGTGGTGGTGTTCATGCTACACGTGGCGGTGTTCATGCTACACGTGGCGGTGTTCATGCTACACGTGGTGGTTCATGCTACACGTGGTGGTGTTCATGCTACACGTGGCGGTGTCATGTTACACGTGGTGGTGTTCATGCTACACGTGGTGGGTGTTCATGTACACGTGGCGGTGTTCATGCTACACGTGGTGGTGTTCATGCTACACGTGGCGGTGTTCATGCTTACACGTGGCGGTGTTCATGCTACACGTGGTGGTGTTCACTACACGTGGTGGTGTTCATGTTACACGTGGCGGTGTTCATGCTACACGTGGTGGTGTTCATGCTACACGTGGTGGTGTTCATGCTACACGTGGCGGTGTTCATGTTACACGTGGCGGTGTTCATGCTACACGTGGTGGTGTTCATGCTACACGTGGTGGTGTTCATGTTACACGTGGTGGTGTCATGCTACACGTGGTGGTGTTCATGCTACACGTGGTGGTGTTCATCACACGTGGTGGTGCATGCTACACGTGGCGGTGTTCATGCTACACGTGGTGGTGTTCATGCTACACGTGGTGGTGTTCATGTACGGGTGGTGTTCATGCTACACGTGGTGGTGTTCATGTCTACATGGTGAATGTTTTCATTGCTTACACGTGGTGGTGTTCATGCTACACGTGGTGGGTGTTCATGCTACACGTGGTTGTTGTTCCTGCTACACGTGGTGGGTTCATGCTACACGTTGTGGTGTTCATGCTACACGTGTGCGGTGTTTTCAGCTACAACGTGGTGGTGTTCATGTTACACGTGGGGGTGTTCATGCCTTACACGTGGTGGTGTTCATGCTACACGTGGTGGGTGTCATGCTTACCACGTGGTGGTGTTCTGCTGCTACACGTGGTGGTGTGTTCATGCTTCACGTGGTGGTTGTTCATGCTACACGTGGTGGTGTCCCCATGCTTCACCTTGGTGGGTGTTGCATGCTACACGTGGTGGTGTTTCATGTGACACTGCCCCTGGTGGTCATGTTCATGCTACACGTGGTGGTGTTCATGGCTACACCGTGGTGGTGTTCCTGCTGACACGTGGTTGGTGTTTCATTGCTACACGTGGTGGGTGTTCATGCTACACGTGGTGGTGTTACACGTGGTGGTGTTCATGCTACACGTGGTGGTGTTCATGCTACACGTGGTGGTGTTCATGCTACACGTGGTGGTGTTCATGTTACACGTGGCGGTGTTCATGCTACACGTGGTGGTGTTCATGCTACACGTGGTGGTGTTCATGCTACACGTGGTGGTGTTCATGCTGCACGTGGCGGTGTTCATGCACACGTGGTGGTGTTCATGATACACGTGGTGGTGTTCATGTTACACGTGGTGGTGTTCATGCTACACGTGGTGGTGTTCATGTACACGTGGTGGTGTTTCATGCTACACGTGGCGGTGTTCATGCTACACGTGGTGGTGTTCATGCTACACGTGGGGTGTTCATGTCACACGTGGGGGTTCATGCTACACGTGGCGGTGTTCATGCTACACGTGGTGGTGTTCATGCTACACGTGGTGGTGTTCATGTTACACGTGGTGGTGTTATGCTACACGTGGTGTGTTCATGTTACACGTGGTGGTGTTCATGCACACGTGGTGGTGTTCATGCTACACGTGGCGGTGTTCATGCTACACGTGGTGGTGTTCATGCTACACGTGGTGGTGTTCATGCTACACGTGGTGGTGTTCATGCTGCACGTGGCGGTGTTCATGCTACACGTGGTGGTGTTCATGCTACACGTGGTGGTGTTCATGTTACACGTGGCGGTGTTCATGCTGCACGTGGCGGTGTTCATGCTACACGTGGGGTGTTCATGCTAACGTGGTGGTGTTCATGCTGCACGTGGCGGTGTTCATGCTACACGTGGTGGTGTTCATGTTACACGTGGTGGTGTTCATGCTGCACGTGGCGGTGTTCATGCTACACGTGGTGGTGTTCATGCTAACGTGGTGGGTTCATGTTACACGTGGCGGGTGTTCATGCTACACGTGGTGGTGTTCATGCTACACGTGGTGGTGTTCATGCTACACGTGGTGTGTTCATGCTACACGTGTGGTGTTCATGCTACATGGTGGTGTTCATGTTACACGTGGTGGTGTTCATGCTGCACGTGGCGGTGTTCATGCTACATTGGCGGTGTTCATGCTACACGTGGTGGTGTTCATGTTACACGTGGCGGTGTTCATGCTACACGTGGTGGTGTTCATGCTACACGTGGTGGTGTTCATGCTACACGTGGTGGTGTTCATGCTACACGTGGTGGTGTTCATGTTACACGTGGTGGTGTTCATGCTGAGCGTGGGGTGTTCATGCTACACGTGGTGGTGTTCATGCTACACGTGGTGGTGTTCATTACACGTGGTGGTGATGCGGTGGTGGTTCATGCTACACGTGGTGGTGTTCATGCTACACGTGGCGGTGTTCATGCTACACGTGGTGGTGTTCATGTTACACGTGGCGGTGTTCATGTTACACGTGGTGGTGTTCATTACACGTGGCGGTGTTCATGCTACACGTGTGGGGTGTTCATGCTACACGTGGTGGTGTTCATGTTACACGTGGTGGTGTTCATGTTACACGTGGTGGTGTTCGTTACACGTGGCGGTGTTCATGCTACACGTGGTGGTGTTCATGTTACACGTGGCGGTGTTCATGCTACACGTGGTGGTGTCATGTTACACGTGGTGGTGTTCATGCTACACGTGGTGGTGTTCATGACACGTGGTGGTGTTCATGTTACACGTGGCGTGTGTTCATGCTACACGTGGTGGGTGTTATGCTACACGTGGTGGTGTTCATGCTACACGTGGTGGTGTTCATGCTACACGTGGTGGTGTTCATGTACACGTGGTGGTGTTCATGCTACACGTGGGGTGTTCATGCTAACGGTGGGTTCATGCTACACGTGGTGGTGTTAATGCTACACGTGGTGGTGTTCATGTACACGTGGTGGTGTTCATGCTACACGGGCGGTGTTCATGCTCACGTGGTGGTGTTAATGCTACACGTGGTGGTGTTCATGCTACACGTGGTGGTGTTCATGCTGCACGTGGCGGTGTTCATGACTACACGTGGTGGT
>NC_083828.1:10130884-10142304 GCF_015708825.2 Lethenteron reissneri | reverse complement strand
TGGCGATGGTGATGATGATGATGATGAGTGGGAAAAGCTAAAAACTTGTAAAACCTCAGGTGCTTTTAATGTCCATCGTTCTTTTTATTTCGTTCTCTCCGTCCGTCTTTGCATGTTGTGGCGTCCACGGAGTTTTCAAATGTTGAGTTCAAAGCACAAATGTTGATTTCATCTCACGAACAGCCCAAAGTCCCGAAAAAAAAATTGTCACTAAACATTACGTGTACATATTCATAACGGTAATAATAATGCTGATCATACTACTGTAACAATGAATACTAATGAATAATATATATATAAAGAAGTATATAAATATATACATATCCTACACTTGCATTTATATATCTAAAAAAAATTGCATATTTTTTGCTATGAAATCACATGCATTGTATCCTTGCATGACATTTAGTAACCAAAATATTTCTATGATTGAAAAATTAAATTCTGGTTTTTCTTTTCTTTCTCTTCGCGTTTGTCATGGGTCGACGGGGGGGGGGGGGCGACGCCCCGGGGGCATTTCTTGGGGGGCAACGCCCCTAGGGCATCGGCTGGGGACCATCGTCTTGAGGGGCATTGCCCTAGGGGACATTGCCCTGGGGGACATTGCCCCAGGGGACATTGCCCCAAGGGACATTGCCCCAAGGGACATTGCCCCAAGGGACATTGCCCCAAGGGACATTGCCCCGGGGGACATTGCCCCGGGGGGCATTGCCCCAGGGGACATTGCCCTAGGGGACATTGCCCCGGGGGGACATTGCCCCGGGGGGACATTGCCCCAGGGGACATTGCCCTAGGGGACATTGCCCCGGGGGGACATTGCCCTAGGGGACATTGCCCTGGGGGACATTGCCCCAGGGGACATTGCCCCAAGGGACATTGCCCCAAGGGACATTGCCCTGGGGGACATTGCCCTGGGGGGCATTGCCCCGGGGGGCATTGCCCCGAAGTGGCGGCTCCTCATGTGGACATTCACAGCAGTAGCCAAATAACTCTGCTAAACGCGTGATGTTGATTGTAAATGTGTGAGAGAAAAAGCGGAGGACCCGGAGAAAAATCCACGCGGCCACGGGGAGAGAGAGAGAAAGGCACGCAAACTCCAAATATGCAGCAGGCGTCAGAATCGGGATCGAATCCACGACCTCCTGTATACCAGGCGAAGTAGTTAACATCTCCTAGCCACCGTGATGATGATAGAGAGAGAGAGAGATACGCAAACTCCAAATATACAGCAGGCGTCAGGATTGGGATTGAACCCACGACCTCCTGTATACCAGGCGAGGTAGTTAACATCTCCTAGCCACCGTGATGATGATAGAGAGAGAGAGAGATACGCAAACTCCAAATATACAGCAGGCGTCAGGGTCGTGATCGAACCCACGACCTCCTGTATACCAGGCGAGGTAGTTAACATCTCCTAGCCACCGTGATGATGATAGAGAGAGAGAGAGAGATACGCAAACTCCAAATATACAGCAGGCGTCAGGGTCGTGATCGAATCCACGACCTCCTGTATACCAGGCGAGGTAGTTAACATCTCCTAGCCACCGTGATGATGATGAGAGAGAGGGAAAGACAAGCAAACTCCAAATATACAGCAGGCGTCAGGATCGGGATCGAACCTACGACCTCCTGTATACCAGGCGAGGTAGTATACGTCAGAGTTCTCGGCCAATTGATGAGCGTGTTTACACGTGGGAAGGAAACACTGGAGGCACCCGGATAAAGGCGACGCGTGCGAGGGGGCAACGTTCGATCCCGTTCGGGTGTAAGAGATGGAGTCGGCGTTTGCTTCGCTGCCTTCTTCTGGCAAGCCACGTCGTGACAACCTCGGCGACCACTCAAGGGAGATGGAACAGATGGGGATTAGTCCGCACTCCGCAGGAACGCAGTCTCGTGGCAAGCGAGGGGAAGACTCCATATCGACGCCCACGGGAGAAGGGAGTTTGGCAACGTTTCGTGCGTGATCCACAAGCAGCCACCAAAGACCAAGATCCCCGGTACAGCCTGGACAGACTGCTGGGGCAAGTGCTGTTAGCGATCAACCATTGAACGCTGAAACGGCACACGAGGGGGGTGGGGTGGCCGGCACCACGCCCGGCCACCAGGTACTAATTTGAGGCTGAGTCGACCTAGGGGAAGCCCAGGACCGGCATTGGTGGCAGTGAGCGGGAAATGGAACTCTGGTCGCCCGGTTCTGAAGCGCAGCGCTAACCGCTACACCACTGCTCCCCATAGCCACCACAACCACTACAACCACCATAACCACCGTAACCACCACTACAGCCACCACAACCACTACGACAATCACCACCACTACAACCACCACAACCACCACCACAACCACCACCACAACCATCATCACCACTATCACAGCCACCACCACAACCACAACCACCGTAACCAGCACTACAGCCACCAAAACCACAACCACCACCACCACAACCACCACCACTACAACTACCACAAACACCACCACCACTACCACCACAACCACCACCACCACAACCACCACAGCCACCACCACCACAACCACCACCACTACAACTACCACAAATACCACCACCACTACCACCACAACCACCACCACAGTCACCACCACTACCACCACAACCACCACAACCACCACGACCACCACAACCACCACCACCGCCACCACCACCACAACCACCACCACCAGCACTACCACCGTCACCCGGCTAATACTCCGCACGGGGTGGGTGGGGGTGGGGGGGCTCTGGGCCCACGGCCACGCGCCGCTGCGCAGATGGCGAGCGGCGCAATCCGTGGACTCGAACTCTCCCTCCTCCCCCTTTCTCTCTCTCTCGTTCGCTCTCCCTCCCTCTCTCTCTCTTCCGCACTCTCTACCCCCCCCCCCCCCCTTTCTCTCACTCTCTCGTTCGCTCTCCCTCACTCCCCCTCTCTCTCCCGCACTCTCTCGTTCGCTCTCCCTCTCTGTTTTTATTTTATTTTTACGATCAGTGGAAACAAGAAGATGATCGGTGTATTCGGCACTTTGCTTCGTTCATCATTTCGAATTTTTTTTAAATTAAAATGATTAAAACTTGGCTTTATGTAACCTCACCCCTCTCGCTCACTCTCTCGCTCTCTCTAGCTCTGCACGCAACCCTTCTCGCAGTCCGACGGCCTCCGACGGGTAGCTCATATCAGCATGCAGAGCTCCCCGTCATCTGCCACCGAGCACACGGCCTCCTCCAGCGCCCACTGCTCCTTGAAGGCCGGCACGGCGTGGGTCAGCCGCGCCACATGGAGGAACTCCGGCCCACACACCCTGGGGCTCCGACCAGACTTTGACGTTTAAACAACTTTTATTGCCGCCAGTGGAAACAGCACTGGAGGCGATTTCGATATGAAACACACAGCGTCACCAGAAAACAAATGAAAATAAACGCTACAAATCCACGCGCTGTGGCGCTAAAAACACCGCGCACAACACGAAAGAAAAGTCACGTGGCTGTGGTGGTTGTGGTGGTGGTTGTGGTGGTTGTGGTGGTGGTTGTGGTGGTTGTGGTGGTGGTGGTCATCGCGCACGCCACGGTGACGAGCGAGCGCTTCAGAAGGTGAACACCACGAGGGTGACGTCCACGCTGGTGCAGAGAGGGGCTTGTCCGGCTCCCCAGCGTTCGAAGAAGACGTACTCATCACCGAGAGCGGTTACAATTATTTGTATTTCTCTCAATTTCAATAGATTCTAGAAGTAGTCTTGGCCACTAATAACACTGTGTGACACATTTATTTTGTTCCTGGGTAGTAAGTGTTATTTCCTAATTGCCGTTGCCTCAACAGTAAAGAAAATGGCCATTATTCCCCACAAACTTTGCTTTTGTGACCAGGACATTGATATTTTAAAATGTACCTATTTTCAATGAGAAAACGGGCGAATTTGTGTATTTTCGTTCACATAAAGTCAGAATACAACAACATGTGAATCAAATTTCTATTTAAAGCTTTCGTGACTGCAGGGATTCATCTTCTTGGTTCTTTCGGTAACGTCACGTAGAAGGGAAATAATAAATAATAAAAATGAAACATTAATTTTATTATCTTTTATTTTTATTATTTTATTATTTCTCTTTTACGTGACTTTACCGAAAGAACCAAGAAGATGTAAATCAAAATTAACATGTATTAATGCTAAAGTAATAAAAAAATATTATTTGTGCGGTAGTGTAGTGGTTAGCGCTACGCTGCACTACAAACCTGGCGGCCCCGAGTTCGATTCCCACTCACGACCAACACCAGCGACGATTATTTGAACCGGTCTTGGGCCTCCCCTAGGTCGACTCAGCCTCAAATGAGTACCTGGTGCGGTGTGTAAAACATCGCCACGAGGGAGACAAAGGCGGTCGGGCGCGGTGCTGACCACCCCACCGCCTCGTGCACCGTGCCGGCCTTCGTAGGTGCTTGCTAACAGCACTTGCCACAACAGTCTATTAAGGCTACACGGGGGATCTTTGTCTTTGCCGTCTTGTTTGTTTAGCTGTGGGAGGAATCTGGAGAACCCGGAGTGAACCCGTGCAGAACAAACTCCACGCACAAAGGGCACCCGAGTCGTGGATCGAATCCAGGCGCTTGTTGTCGTAAGGCGTGAGTGTCACCACTGCGCCGACCTGCCACGTTTTTGTTCCACGCCCTGGGAGCTTCCTGTTTTCTTCTTGAAGATGCACGCGGGAGCGAAACGTCGGACATGGTCGCGCCCTTAGCAACGGGCGCGGTACAACCCCGGAGAGCTGTCGTTTGGGAGTCGAGCAGCAGCAGCAGCACCGCCAACACCTCCACGTGGCACCCTTCCGTTGACGGGTGCCCAGAGCAACTGAATTAGTTGAATATTTCACCAGGCAAAGCCTCGTGTGCAGAGGTCACCTGGCCACACGTGGTGGTGATGATGACGATAGCTCACCATCGAAGTGGCTCATGACCATCATCACACGCTGGGGAAGTTGTGGGTAGCAGCCAAATAAACTAAACGCGTGTCCCCGCGCGTGCCCCGAAGGGAGGCAGAGCCGGAGGCACCCAGAGAATAATCCGCGCGACTACCAAGGGGAGAGGAGACGGAGACAGAGAGAGACAACGGGCATCGCCAGGGTCCGGGATCGAACCCATGCGAGGCGAGGGAGATCGCAACTCCAGGTCACCGTGGAAAAGACGGGGAGCTCTGCATGCAGTTATTAGCTACCCGTCGGAGGCCGTTGGACTGCGAGAAGGGCTGCGTGCAGAACGAGAGAGAGCGAGAGAGAGAGTGAACGAGAGAGTGAGCGAGAGAATGAGCGACAGAACGAGCGAGAGAACGAGTGAGAGAGTGAGAGAGCGAGAGAGCGAGCGAGCGAGGGTTACATAAAACCCCGTTAAAAAAATAAAATTAAAAAAATAAACATTTTACGAAATGATGAACGAAACAAACTGCCGAATACACCGAGCATCTTCTTGTTTCCACTGATCGTAAAAAAAAGAGAGCGAGTGAGCGAGAGGGTGAGCGAGAGAGAGAATGAGAGAGTGATTGAGTGAGCGAGAGAGCGAGAGAGTGAGCGAGAGAGTGAGCGAGAGCGAGAGGTGGGGGTTTACATAAAGCAAAGTTTTAAAAAAGTACGAAATGATGAACGAAGCAAAGTGCCGACGACACCGAGCATCTTCTTGTTTCCACTGATCGTAAAAAAAGAGAGAGAGATCGGCATCTGTCTCTTTTGGGGGGTTCTCCGTGACTTTTCACCGTCTGCAGATCTCGGGCTCTCTGCTTCCAATCGGGCAAATGAATCGTCGTCGCGTCGTTGTTGTTGTTACTGTGATTAATCGATGCACAAATATGAAGGAAACGCGGAGACATTCGCGAATTTCTTGTTGAGCGAGCCGACGGATCGGGAGCCATCGGACCGCGCCGCCGTCTCCGACACGGGGAAGCATTCTCACGTCTCTGCGACCTTCGGGGTGATCGGGAACGTCAACGGCCGACCAGGTTTGAATAAAAGCGACGGTGATGCTGATGATGATGAAAATCAAAAGTGTCGCTCGGCAATTCTGCACTCGGAAAAGAATGGAGCGGCCACCCAGCCCAGTTGAGGTGGGGAGGGGGAGGGCGGCTTGTCTCAGAGATGTAGTGAGATGCGAGATGTACACGAGAGACAGAGATGTAGTGAGATGACAGAGATGTAGACTAGACACAGAGATGTAGTAGGATTGGAGAGATGTCCACGAGAGACAGAGATGTAGTGAGATGAAAGAGATGTAGACGAGAGACAGAGATGTAGTGAGATGAAAGAGATGTAGACGAGAGACAGAGATGTAGTGAGATGCGAGATGTACACGAGAGACAGAGATGTAGTGAGATGAGAGAGATGTAGACTAGACACAGAGATGTAGGGAGATGAGAGAGATGTACACGAGAGACAGAGATTTAGTGAGATGAGAGAGATGTAGACGAAAGACAGAGATGTAGTGAGATGCGAGATGTACACGAGAGACATAGATGTAGTGAGATGAGAGAGATGTAGACTAGACACAGAGATGTAGTGAGATGTGAGAGATGTACACGAGAGACAGAGATGTAGTGAGATGAGAGAGATGTACACGAGAGACAGAGATGTAGTGAGATTAGAGAGATGTAGACTAGACACAGAGATGTAGTGAGATGAGAGAGATGTACACGACAGACCGAGATGTAGTGAGATGAGAGAGATGTAGACTAGACACAGAGATGTAGTGAGATGAGAGAGATGTACACGACAGACAGAGATGTAGTGAGATGAGAGAGATGTACACGAGAGACAGAGATGTAGTGAGATGAGAGAGATGTAGACTAGACACAGAGATGTAGTGAGATGAGAGAGATGTACACGACAGACAGAGATGTAGTGAGATGAGAGAGATGTACACGAGAGACAGAGATGTAGTGAGATGAGAGAGATGTACACGACAGACAGAGATGTAGTGAGATGAGAGAGATGTACACGAGAGACAGAGATGTAGTGAGATTAGAGAGATGTAGACTAGACACAGATATGTAGTGAGATGTGAGAGATGTACACGAGAGACAGAGATGTAGTGAGATGAGAGAGATGTACACGACAGACCGAGATGTAGTGAGATGAGAGAGATGTAGACTAGACACAGAGATGTAGTGAGATGAGAGAGATGTACACGACAGACAGAGATGTAGTGAGATGAGAGAGATGTACACGAGAGACAGAGATGTAGTGAGATGAGAGAGATGTACACGAGAGACAGAGATGTAGTGAGATGAGAGAGATGTAGACTAGACACAGAGATGTAGTGAGATTAGAGAAATGTACACGAGAGACAGAGATGTAGTGAGATGAGAGAGATGTAGACTAGACACAGAGATGTAGTGAGATTAGAGAAATGTACACGAGAGACAGAGATGTAGTGAGATGAGAGAGATGTAGACTAGACACAGAGATGTAGTGAGATGAGAGAGATGTACACGAGAGACAGAGACGGCAGTGAGATGCGAGAACTGTCGACAGAATCGAGACGGCGAGAGAGATGCAAACCAGGCGAGAGACAAGAGAGACTATTTGGGCATTTTCACTGCGAGCTGATCACTCATACAACATTTTCTTTTATCAGGAGGGGGGGGGGGGGTCAGTGAGCCACTTGAAGTCCCCCTCCTCTAAGCTTCAACTTGACTCAAAATCCGAAGCGGCTGCCCCCCCCGGCCACGTGACGTCCGGCGTCTGAAGGTCTCTCCCCCCCCACACCGATGAGTTTGTAAAACAAAATATTAAACGGAGTGAGACGGTGGGGTGCGGAAGGGAGAAGTCGCGGTCGACAACCCTGAGAAGTCGTCTCGTGCAGAGTGCCATCAAATATTGCGACGCGGGTCAGATGAGTGGGGGACGGTGGCGGTGGTGTGGCAGGCGACGAGATGTCGCAGCGGCAGCAGCGGCATCTCTCGCGGGCTTCACTCGAGAATTCGCTGCCCGCCCTCTCGCCACAACAACAACAGCAACAACAACAGCAACAACAACGTTGCACGGGAAATAAATATTCGCGTTAAAAAAAAAGTCATCGCGACGCGAATTTTATTTGTTTCGGTGATGCTCCGACGGCTGCTGCTGCCGCTGATGCTGCGTTGGTAAAGCGGTGGACGGGTAGAATAAACAACAACAACAACATTCCTCAACAACAACAACATTCCTCAACAACAACAGCATTCCTCAACAACAACAACATTCCTCAACAACAACATTCCTCAACAACAACAAACAACAGCACGTGGACTTAAATAGAAGAAAATGAAGATTAAGATGATGATGAAGAAAAAGATGGTGATGATGAAGAATAATAAGAAGAAAAATAATAAGAAGATGAATAAAAAATATTAATAAGAAGATGACGAAGAAGAATATTTTGATGATGATAAAGAAGAAGTAGTAGATGATGAATACGAAGATTATGATGATGATGATGATGATGAAGAAGTAGTAGATGATGATGATGAAGAAATAGTAGATGATGAAGAAGTAGTAGATGATGAACAAGAAGCCACAACGTTTGGATTGTCCGAAATTCCGAACCCGAGGGTGCTTGACCTTCAGATTGAACGCGCCGCTAGTAGTGGCCATGTACGGGGTGGGGGCGTCAAATGACGCTCAGTAACGAATGTTCAGTAATCAACGGGCACGTGACGTTTTATGAAGAAGGCCCACTGCCCGAAACGTCGCCCATGACATGTATGCTCTATTGCAAGCCGACGGCGTTGTTTCAGTGGAGCAGTGTGTTTGTTTGCAGCCTGTCCCTTCATTCCGACTGCTTCGTCAACCGGAGCGTGGCGCCATCGTCGGGAGCTGCCACCCTGAACCCCACAGCCAGCGCGCGTCTTACTCCTCCCGTCGTTATTCGGGCTGCATGTTCCCACCGTCGTTGTTTTTACACAACACTACGGCTACTCGTCATCGTCGTACGTATTCATTTTCACGCGCTAATCCGTCGTTTTAAAAACGTGGTCGTTTTTTATTTTCTTTCAATTTTTTATTTTTTAAATAAAAATGAAATTCTCGCCTTCCCGTGTCGTTCTCACTTGGCTGTGGCCGGCTCCGTGCCGCCACCATCAATGACTGATTGACGTGTGTGTCTGTGTGTGTGAGCGTGTGTGTGTGTGAGCGTGTGTGTGTGAGCGTGTGTGCGTGAGCGTGTGTGTGACAGCGTGTGTGTGTGGGCAAAGTCCCATCGGTGAGCTCCTCAGGCTGGCAAGGCTGCGTTGGCTGGGTCATGTAGCCCGCATGCCCAGCTACCGCATGCCTAAACAGCGTTTGTTCGGCCGGATCGAGGGGGCTAAACGGGCGCGGCACGGGCTAGAGAAGAGATGGAGTGATGTGGTACCGGAGGACGTGGAGCTGAGTGGACTTGCCGATGACTGGTACCAGCGGTGTCACGATCGGCCTCAGTGGAGGAGGCTCGTGAAGGACGCTACTGGGCAGTTGGAGGCAGTCGCCCTCCAACAACAACGGAGGGCAGAGGAGCGACGCTCACAACAACGAGCGGAGCGCCGGGTGGCTAAAGCACAGCAAGTTGGTACAGTAGGGGGCACAGGTGGTGCATCAGCCAGTCATCTCGGTCAGTCGACCCGTGGCACCTGCTGGGTCTGCCCCGTGACCTCCTGTCAGCGGGCGTTCGACACTTCACGTGGCCTCAAGGTGCACATGGCCTGGCACAAGCGTCGTGGTGACGTCACCGCCACTTAGTGGCGAATGGCGGTTGTTGTTGTTGTGTGTGAGTGTGTGTAACAGCGCGTGTGTGAGTGTGTGTGTGAGCGTGTGTGTGACAGCGTGTGTTTGTGAGTGTGTGTAACAGCGCGTGTGTGAGTGTGTGTGAGAGCGTGTTTGTGACAGCGCGCGTGTGTGTGTGAGTGTCTGCGTGACAGCACGTGTGTGTGAGCGTGTGTGTGTGTGAGCGTGTGTGTGTGTGAGCGTGTGTGTGAGCATGTTTGATTGTGTGTGTGTGTGAGCGTGTGTGACAGCGCGTGTGTGAGCGTGTGGGGAGCGGTGGTGCAGCGGTTAGCGTGCAGCGCTACGAACCTGGCGACCCAGGTTCGATTCCCGTTCACGGCCACCACCAGTGACGATTATCTGAACCGGTCCTGGGCCAGTCCTATGTCGACTCAGCCTAAAATGAGTACCTGGTGCGATGTGTAAACATTGTGGCACTGGGGAGACAAAGGCAAAGGCGCTCGGGCATGGTGTTGGCCACCCACCCCCTCGTGTACAGTTCCGGCCTTAATAGGTGCTCGCTAACAGCACTTGTCCCTACAGTCTGTTAAGGCTATACGGGGGGGGGGATCTTTGTTTGCGTAGCTTGAGATTTGTGTGATGGGGGAGTGCTGCTGGTGATGTGAGCGTGTGTGAGCTTCTGCCAGTCATCTCAGAAGGCGTCAGGTCGGGATCGAAGCCACGACCTCCTGTATACCAGGCGAGGTAGTTAACATCTCCTAGCCACCGTGATGATGATGAGAGAAAGAGACGCAAACTCCAAATAAACAGCAGGCGTCAGGGTCGGGATCGAACCCAAAACCTCCTGTAAACCAGGCGAGGTAGTTAACATCTCCTAGCCACCGTGATGATGATGGGAGAGAGAGAGAGACGCAAACTCCAAATATACAGCAGCAGGCGTCAGGGTCGGGATCGAACCCACGACCTCCTGTACACCAGGCGAGGTAGTCACCATCTCCTCGCCAACGTGGCGCCCTACTATGATCGCTGCCTCGAATGGCGATCTCCGATTGCATCGGGGAGGTGTCCCGTCAACCAACACCAACACCCGCCACTCGACACCAATTGACGGTGACACCACCAGGGCGACCGTGCCAGGCCAGGTGCACTGTGAGGCCGCCACGTGAAGTGTCCACGGCTCTCTGCCGCCGGCATGACGTGGGGGGGGGGGGGGGTCACGGGGGAGCTGACCCAGCAGGTTCACGGTCCTTCACCCACGGGACGACTCCCTGAGAAGGCCGCCAGATGCGTCTGCTGCGCCCCCAAGCGGCTGCATGTCGCCCCAACGCGGCGTCGTCGTGAGCGTCACAACATTGTGGCCTCCGTCTGTTGCTGGAGGGTCGACTGCCTGCACCCCCCTCCCTCTCTCTACCACCCCAAATCGCCCGGTAGCCTCCTTCGCGAGCCCCCGCATCTCCCCCCCCCGCACCTCCCCCCCCACCTCCCCCCCGCACCTCCCCCCCCGCATCTCCCCCCCCCCGCACCTCCCCCCCCCACCTCCCCCCCGCACCTCCCCCCCCGCACCTCCCCCCCCGAACCTCCCCCCCCGCATCTCCCCCCCCCCGCACCTCCCCCCCCCACCTCCCCCCCACACCTCCCCCCCCGCATCTCCCCCCCCCGCACCTCCCCCCCCACCTCCCCCCGCACCTCCCCCCCGAACCTCCCCCCCGCATCTCCCCC
>NC_083828.1:10094005-10122920 GCF_015708825.2 Lethenteron reissneri | reverse complement strand
GCCGTGCATTGCCACGGCGGTCGCGTGCGAGTTGGTGAAGGCGCGGACGTCCGCAGGCGATGGTCGCACGCCAAGTGCTGCACAACAATTGATGACGCTGCGAGCCGCGTGGCCTATAGCACCTGTTATGCATGGCGGTGACCTATCCGAGCGTGACCCTGCCCGCTGCGCTAGCGTGCACACCCAAGCAATGCCCGTGACGCAATTTAATATTTTTTTTCTCTCGCGTGAAGGAAGCACAAACGTGGAATTTCACTGGCGCGTTCACCCGCTGGTGCAGTACGTGTGCGCGCGTGTGTGTGTGTGCTGCACATATATATGATGCGTGGGGAGCGGTAACGTAGCGGTTTGCGGGCTGCACTACGAACCCGGCGGTCCGAGTTAGATTCCCGTTCACGGCCACCAATACCAATGACAATTATCTGAACTCGTCATGGGGGCCCCCCTCGGCTATACGGGGGATCTTTGTCATTGTATTTGGGTGCCTGTGTCTGTGTGTCTGTGTGGTGTGTGGGTTATTCAGCCCAAATGAGTACCTGATGCGGTGTGTGAACATCACCACTGGGGAGACAAAGGCGGCCGGCGTGGTGTCGGCCACCCACATCTCCTCGCATGCCGTGCCGGCCTTCATAGATGCTCGCTAACATCACTTGCCCCAACAGTCTACTCGGTCTATACGGGGGAATCTTTGTCTTTGCTATATATATTTTTGTTTCTCGCTCGCGGCTTGCAAGGTTAAAGGAGCGACAAGCAAGTCTGGCTGCTCACTACCACGCACACGCAGCCCCATCTTCAATCACACTCCCAGTTGCCGCGCGACCCGGTCTGCCCTGCGAAGTGCGCATAGCACGGGCATCGCTCCCCCGTTCCTCCTGTGTGCTTCTCTCACTCTGTGTGTGTGTGTGGTGGTGGTGGTGTGAAGCGATGGCGGGCCAACAATTTTTTGAATTATTATTGTGTGAGTCACTCCTCTCTCTATGTGTCCAGCAGCAGAATTAACGAGGGAGACTGTGAGTGTGGAGAGGGGGGTGTGGGAGTCTTGACCCTTCACCACTTGGCATTAAGATCCAATTGCATGATATTTGTCACCGTGGACAAATGATGCCCTTTGGGGGGGGGGGGGTTCAAGAGAAAGAAATGACGATTGAATGAGTGAATGAATGTCTGTGCGGCCACCAATTAATTCATATTTGCAGAAACACGTTGGATGGTCCATTTTTCGTTTTTTTTTTTATGAATTCGTGGTTTGATGGCAAGGAACGATTTTTTAACCGACGCCCGGTGATGCGATGATGCATCACGGTCCCACCGGCGAGAGGGCGGGGTCGTTTATTTGAATCGAGATAATATTTTATCGATTCTATTTTATTTTGGGTTCGTTAATCATCTCGTTGACTCATTAGTAGCACCGTTTCAATCGGAGTCTTTGCGTTTGCATCAGTTGTGGATCGTCGATACCCACGCAACAACGCATGATATGAGCCGTGTGTCGTGCTGATGACGTTTGATTTTAATATATGTACTTCGTGACAAATGCATACAACAAATACACGGGGATCATCATTGTACCATCATTGTCCCTTCATTGTCTCATCATTGCATTCATCAAACTGCATTGGCAGTGATGCACATGCACAAACAACAACTCAACACATTCATCTAATATCACTAAAAGTACAGAGATAATAAAATATACAATAAGTAACGTTTAGGGAATGACCCTTCTTCATGGCAGAGAGATCAGCAAACAGAATCAGGTTTTCAGAACAGCGTAATAATGCACGGTGCCATGTGTGCGATGTATATGGGGTCGGGGTGGGAGGGTGGTCGGATGTTTAAACCCATACACTGGGCTCATTGATCGATGGCTCAGTGGTTAATCCGGATTAGAAACGAGGCTTTGGGAGCGGCGTGTATTTGGGTTAAGGAGAGGAGATCGGAGTCAATTTGGTGGGGGTTGGTGGGTTGGATTGGTGGGTTGGTGGTTGGGTTGGTGGGTGGTTGGGTTGGTTGGTGGTTGGGTTTGTAGGTGGGTGGGTTGGTGGGTGGGTGGGTTGGTGGTTGGGTGGGTGGGTGGGTTGGTGGGTGGTTGGGTTGGTGGTGTTGGGTTTGTGGGTGGGTGAGTTGTGGTTGGATGGGTGGGTGGGTTTGTGGTGGGTGGGTTGGTGGTTGGGTGGGTTGGTGGTTGGGTGGTTGGGTTGGTGGGTGGTTGGGTTTGTGGGTGGGTGGGTTGGTGGTTGGGTGGGTGGGTGGGTTGGTTGGTAGGTGGTTGGGTTGGTGGGTGGTTGGGTTGGTGGATGGTTGGGTTTGTGGGTGTGGGGTTGGTGGTTGGGTTGGTAGATGGTTGGGTTTGTGGGTGGTGGGTTGGTGGTTGGGTTGGTGGTGGTTGGGTTGGTGGGTGGTTGGGTTGGTGGGTGGTTGGGTGGGTGGGTTGGATTGGTGGGGGGTGGGTTAGTGGGTGGGTGGGTTGGTGGGGGTGGGTTGGTGGGTGGGTTGGTTGGTGGGTGGGGTTGGTGGGTGGGTGGATTGGTGGGTGTGTTGGTTGGGATGGGTGGGGTGGTAGGTTTGGTGGGTTGGGTTGGGTTGGTGGGTGAGGGACACGTGGCATTGTTCTGTGAAGAGGGAGACAGAGAGGAGACGGGGGGGGGGGGGGGGGGTGCGGTGCGCGTTGCCTCCTGCTGCAGACAAAGCTTTTCGTCTTGGGAGGCGACGCAGGGCTGGCAAAATAAAATAAACCCAGCCCTGACCTCAAATGCAAATTGGATTCAACTCAATTTCCAAAAATTTTAACCAGCTGATGGCGAGGGGGGGGGGCAGCTGAACTACAACCCACGTGGGTGCTTTAACGTCGCTGTCGTCTGTTGTTGTTGTTGTTGAGAAATGAGGCATGGGTCTCCACGGAGTTTGATTTTGCAAAGTCGGTCTGTGGCCGGGGAGAGTGAAGGCTGTCTATGGTGTCGGCCAATCAGTTTCACGCACAACGCGAATATTATCAGAGCCACGTTGACTTGCGTGTTCACCACAAGCACTGTGTGTGTGGGTAATGCAGTACTTGCTTACTTGCAAAAAATGTATCTCTTTGGTCTTGATTAGAAGCTTTCGTGACTGCAGGAATCCATACTCTTTGGTTTCTCTTTGGTTTTTGGTTTCTTTCGGTAAAGTCACGTAGGTAGAAAAATGAAATAAAATAATTATTTTGTTTAAAATAAAATAATTATTTTTATGATTGTTTTATTTTTAAATAAAAAAAAGTTATTGTACTTGTACGGTAGTCGCGATCTCATCGAACGAGGCGCCGGATTTTTATTTTTTATTTTTTAATCCAACCACCGAGTCACCTCGACTGCCTCTCCTCTCTCTCTCTGTGTCTCTGTACCAGCGTGGACGGCACCCTCGTGTTCACCTTCTGAAGCGCTCGCTCGTCGCCGTGGCGTGCGCGATGGCACCACCACCACCACGTGACTTTTCTTTCGTGTTGTGCGTGGTGCATTGAGCGCCACAGCGCGTGGATTTGTAGCGTTTATTTGTTTGCTGGTGACTTTGTGTATTTCATATCGGAGTCGCCTCCAATGATGTTGCTGCTGACGGCAATAAAAGTTGTTTAAAGGTCAAAGTCTGTCCCCCGTCTCCCCCTGTCCGCACTGATGCGACAGGAGGGGTGGACACGAGGCACATCGAGTGCGCGTCCCTCGCTCACGAACGAACGCCCCATCACGGGGTCGAGGTATTTGGCCTCAGCGGCGGTGACGGCCGGAAGGCTGCGAATTCAGATCCCGGCTCGGGGTTGACTCTCAACCCATCATCCAGAAAGCCGGGGTGGGAGGGGGTCGATAAATTTGAGTAACCACTTTAACGTGCGAGCCAACCACGAGTTGGCTGTCGTAAGGCCGCCCCTCCCCCTCCCCACCCCTCGACCCGCCACCATGTTTAAGTGTACCTTGTGTTTAACTTCTTTAGCACCGTACGTTGCCGACCGCGCTCATGGGAGGTGCGCGGGCGAAGGACAACGAACTAAGGACAGAAAGAGCAGTTCTAAAGAAACGAGTTCGTCAATCTAAGTGCGCAGCTCCACAGAGAACGTTCCAGACGGCCGCAGATGCTGGCACCATCTATGTTCGATGGGCAGCCAAAAGCCGCCGCCGCCGCTGCTGCTTGCGAGGGATTAGCGGAGTTGGCGTGATGATGGGTTCATGCTCCCTGACGAGATCAGCGAGGGTGTTGTGGTGGCTCGCTTGTGGCGAGAACTTTGTGTGTCATGAGTGCGACGATGCACGAGATGTATTCGTTCTGCAATCAAAATGTAACGTGGAATTTCCACCCATTGGCTTCATTGGCGCTGTAAAAACGCGAGGCTTCGATGGGGGGCGGCGTGGTCGTCATTCATCAGCAGGTTGTTATTTTAGTTTCACTATAAACTTTGTATTTTATTATTTACCAGGTAAGGCCCACTGAGCTATACAGCTGTTTTTCAGAAGCGACCTGGCCACAAATGACAGCTCATCAAAGTGGCTTATCATCATCATCATCACGTGGAAATGTGAAGCAGCAGCCAAATGCTCTCAAACGCGTGACGTTGATTCTGAATATGGAGGGAAAAACCGGAAGACGCGGAGAAAAATCCACGCGACCACGGGGAGAGAGAGAAACACCGCAAACTCCAAATATATTCCAAATATTCCCGCACCCCTCCGATTAGCACGGCTGGCTGCGTATGGCGCTAAATAAGTTGAACATGCATACACATATACAGGGGTCGTCAGGGTCGGGATCGAACCCACGAACGCCTGTATACCAGGCGAGGTAGTTAACATCTCCTATCCACCATGATGATGATGAGAGAGAGAAATTGCAAATTCCAAATATACAGCAGCAGGCATCGTCAGGGTCGGGATCGAACCTACGACCTTCTGTGTACCAGGCGAGGTAGTTAACATCTCCTAGCCACCGTGATGATGATGAGAGAGAGAAAGGCAAAATTCCAAATATACAGCAGGCGTCAGGGTCGGGATCGAACCCACGACCTCCTGTGCACCAGGCGAGGTAGTTAACATCTCCTATCCACCGTGATGATGATGAGAGAGAGAAACGCAATCTCCAAATATACAGCAGGCATCGTCAGGGTGGGGATCGAACCCGCGACCTCCTGTGTACCAGGCGAGGTAGTTAACATCTCCCAGCCACCGCGGCTTCTCATCGTCACCCTTCTTCCTCAGCAGGTCCCTCTGAAGGCGATCGAGCGGGAGCTCACGTGCCCCATGTGCAAGGAGCTGTACGCGACGCCGCTCCTGCTGCCGTGCCAGCACAGCGCCTGCCGCGCCTGCATCAAGGACGCACTGCTACTGCTGGGACGCGGATCGAGCCCAGGGGGGGCTCCCTTCCAGGTGGGAGATTGGGGGGGGGGGGTGCCGTGTATAGCAGAGAGGAGCTCACACACAGGCAGGGTGACGGTGGTGTGCGAGGGGGAGTTCTCTGAGTCTCCCTCTCTCTCTCTCTGAGTCTCACTGTGTATCTCCGTGCTTCGCCGAGTCTCGATGCATCTCTTGAGTCTGCCTGTGTCTCGTCGAGTCTCCGAGTCTCACCGAGTCTCTCGACGTTTCGCCGAGGCTCTGCGAGTTTCGTTGAGTCTCTCTGAGTCTTTCGGTGTCTGTCTGGGTCTCGCTGAGTCTCTGGGGAGGTATCTGAGTCTCTAAGTGGAAAGTGTCTCCGTGTTTCTCGGAATTTATGAATAGAGTCTCTTTCTGGGTTTATGAATTGCTGTGGCGGTGCCTGCGTCTCTCAATAGATCATTTCTGAGTCTGTCAATATATCATTTCTGAGTCTCTGAATAGAGAGGTTTTGAGTCTCTGAATCAATAATATTTGAGTCTCTGAATAGAGAGGTTCTGAGTCACTGAAAGAGAGAATATCTGAGTCTGAATAGAGAGTCTCTGAATTTAGAGTCTCCGCATAGAGAACATCTGAGCCTCTAAATATAAGTATCTGAATCTCACTAGAATTCTAAACGTGGAGACTAAAACTGGAAGACCCGCAGAAAAATCCACGCGACCACGGAGAGAGAAAGAGAGGGAGAGGCACCGCAAACTCTAAATATACAGCAGCAGGCGTCAGGGTCGGGATCGAACCCACGACCTCCTCCATACCTGGCGAGGCAGTTAACATCTCCTAGCCACCGTGATGATGATGAGAGAGAGAGACACAAACTCAACATATACAGCAGCAGGCGTCGGGGTCCAGAGATCGAACCCATGCCTGCTGCATACCAGGCGAGGCAATTAACATCTCCTAGCCACCGTGATGATGATGATGATGAGAGAGAGACACAAACTCCAAATATACAACAGCAGGCGTCAGTGTCCAGGGATCGAACCCACGACCTCCTGTAGACCAGGCGAGGCAGTTAACATCTCCTAGCCACCGTGATGATGATGAGAGAGAGAGAGAGACTCAACATATACAGCAGCAGGCGTCAGTGTCCAGGGATCGAACCCATGCCCTGCTGCATACCAGGCGAGGCAGTTAACATCTCCTAGCCACTGTGATGATGATGATGAGAGAGAGACAACCAAACTCCAATATACAGCAGCAGGCGTCAGGGTCCACGGATCGAACCCATGCCTGCTGCATACCAGGCGAGGCAGTTAACATCTCCTAGCCACCGTGATGATGATGAGAGAGAGAGACGCAAACTCAACATATACAGCAGCAGGCGTCGGGGTCCAGAGATTGAACCCACGACCTCCTGTACACCAGGCGAGGTAGTTAACATCTCCTAGCCACCGTGATGATGATGAGAGAGAGAGACACAAACTCAAAATATAAAGCAGCAGGCGTCAGTGTCCAGGGATCGAACCCATGCCCTGCTGCATACCAGGCGAGGCAGTTAACATCTCCTAGTCACCGTGATGATGATGAGAGAGACACAAACTCAACATATACAGCAGCAGGCGTCAGTGTCCAGGGATCGAACCCATGCCCTATCGCATACCTGGCGAGGCAGTTAACATCTCCTAGTCACAGTGGCAGCCCTCTGATGACCCCCCCCCCCCCTCGTGTTGCAGGCGCTGGCCCAGGAAGAGCAGCACGGATCTCAGCACTCCTCTCCCGGCCTGACGCCCACCCACAGCCCCCGGGGGCCCAAGTCGCCCGCCTCAGGCCCCTCGCCGTGCAGCCCGGGCTCTGCCGCGGCGTCTCCCGTCGGCCTGGCGGGGCCCCTGCCGCACGCAGACCGCGGGGAGGCCAACAGCAGGGCCCAGCGGCCCGGTCAGTGGGGGCCCCACAACACCCCCCCCCCCCCCCCCCCACCACGCGCGCTCCACCCGCGGCCGTTCATCGGTTATCCCGAAGCGCGATAAGGAAGGGCACTTGCCCGAAACGTCGCGTATTGTACTTTGTGTGTGTTGGGGGGCGGGGGGGTGGGTGGTGCTTGTGGTTCGCGTGCTGAGCTGCGAACCCGGCGAGCCGAGTTCGATTGCCGCTCACGTCCACCTCCAACACCAGTGACGATTTATCTGAACCGGTCCTGGGCTTCCTCCCCTAGGTCGACTCAGCATAAAATGAGTACCTTGGTGCGGTCTGTCAAATCGTCGCCACTGTGGAAACAAAGGCGGCCGGGAGTGGTGGTGGGCACCCACCCCCTCGTGTGCCGTGCCGGTCTTCATAGGTTACTCCTCGCGAACAGCACTTGCCACAACAGTCTGTGAAGGCTACACGGGGGGATCTTTGTCTTTGTATTGTCCTTTAAGACCACAGTGTCATTGGTGAATGTTTTGAGTTTTGCGAAGTGTGTTTGGACACCGCTGCCAACGCAGCAACAACATCAGCAGCAACATCGCCCCCCCCCCCCCCCCCACGTGGTTAACCTTCATACACCACACGTGCCGACTCTGCCAATCGGGAAACACTGAACCAAGCGTACACACAACACCTTGAAACATAATGGTTTATAAGACGTGCAAAGATAAGCTATTTCAAATAATAATGGTGAGTGGATTATCCGTCGTTTTAAAAAAATCTGGCCACCCCTTCCCCCCCCCCGAAGTGGTGTGATAATCGATTATCTACCGTACGTGTGATTGTGTTGGTCTCTTAACTTCGATTTTGATATGTTCATGGTAGTTTTCACGCGAGGTTCAGAATCGATAATTATTTATTTATAATTGAGGAATCCGATTACCTATGAAGCTCCTTTTTACTCACAGATGTCAAGTAGGGGGATCCATGGGGTCAGAATATTATAAACACCCAAGACTGTATGAAACAAGTATAATCGGTTTTACCCTTTCTGGCAATAAAACCTGAAGACGGCTGCTTGCGTTGTAGCCGAAACGTCGTGAGAATTATTTTATTTTATTATGTTTATTTTCATTATTTTATTACTTCCCTTCTACGTGACTTTACCGAAAGAACCAAGAAGAAGAAAAAATAAAACAGGTGTTTAGATATTCATATTCTTGGTTCTTTCGGTAAAGTCACGTAGAAGGGAAATAATAAAATAATATTAATATAAAAATGTTTTAAATATTAATATTATTTTATTATTTCCCTTCTACGTGACTTTACCGAAAGAACCAAGAATATGAATCCCTGCAGTCACGAAAGCTTTAAATCAAGGTGTTTAGATGTTCAAACACCTAATAGAAACCTTTTGCGAGGAATCAAGTCCTGCATTAACCACACAGTACTTGTGGTGAACATGCAAACCAACATGGTCTGATAATATTTGCATTGTCTTTGAAACTGATTGGTTTACACCAGAGACAACCTTCTTTAGGGCCTCGTTTCACCAGTGTTAGACCAGAAAATGCCAAATAAGTATAACCCGTAAAAACAAAGTTTTCACTATAAATCCTTTATATGCGTGGCGGCGAACTTATTTAAAGGATTTAAAAATATATTCGCCTGTGGAGGACGCGGGGATCGATCCCGCGACCTTTGGCATGGGAAGCGAGGGCGCTACCAACTGCGCTACTCCGCCACGGCCTGTGGAGGGGTTACGCTCTGGGCTCTTATACTGTGGCGTTCAGCCAAAGCGACGAATGAGTTCTATTTGAATATATGTAAAATATATATTTTTTGCCTAAACAGTGTAAAATTTTGGGAATTTTTTTCACGAACATTAATTGTCTGGCACAACGAGTCTGTGTGAAAAATGTCAGCTCGATTGGATCACGGGAAGTGGGTTAAAAAACGACCAAAAGATTTGCACGGTCGTAAGCAAGCAAGCACGCAAGCAAGCATGCGAACTTAATATAAATGATTTAAAAAGGTGAACAAGATCAAGACAATGAACGTATCAGAGTATGCATAACTCGGGGTGAGCAGCTACATCACGGGACCTTTTTTCCCGTATCAAAGTATGTCAAACAATAATAGATGTTAGCCTTACTGGCAATAAAACAGGAGGTACTATTTGGTTATTTCGGTAAAGTCAAGTAGAAAGAAAAATAAATTAAACAAATTAATTGCTACGTGACTTTACCGAAAAACCAACGAGTAATTCTTGCAGTCACGAAAGCTCTAAATCAAGTTTAAAACAGGAGGTGTTCAGATGTTCAAACACCAAATAGAAACATTTGTAAGGAATCAAGTCTGCGTTAACCACACACAGTACTTCTGGTGGACATGCAAATAAACGTTGATGATATTCTTGGTTCTTTCGGTAAAGTCACGTAGAAGGGAAGTAATAAAATAATCCAAATATAAAACAATAAAAATTATCACGACGTTTCGACTGCAACACAAGCAACCATCATCAGGTGTAAAATCCACAGCAAGTCGAAACGTCGTGAGAATTTGTATTGTTTAATATTTTTATTATTTTATTATTTTCCTTCTACGTGACTTTACCGAAACAACCAAAAATATGAATCACTGCAGTCACGAAAGCTTTAAATCAAAACGTTGATCATGTTTGCATTGTCTTTGGAACTGATTGGCCTACACCAGGTGAGGTAGTGATACAAATCTCTACGTAGGCAAGCCATGTGACAGCGACGTCACCGCCACCATCACCATAGCAGCAGATTCAAGATGTAATTTTAGACGTCGTTATCCACTCAATTGTCTGCTCAGAAGCAGCGTTGATCATCGTCCGTTCCTTTTTCAAAGGAGTGAAGGCGGCGGCGGTGGCGGCGGAGCGTTTACGATGTGCGGGTCGATGGTTCTTAGAAGGCGCCATTCGTGGCATCGCGTTGCCGCATCAGCCACGTGGCCCGGCTCCCGATTCGGTTGATGGCCGACCCATTGTCGGCGTGGGACGGTGAAACCGGGTGAGGTTCCACGGTTGAGAGAGACGCTCGTTTCGTGACTTCGGCCGCACCGCAGAACTCTCGCCTCCATCTCTCGCCTTCAATTCGTATTTGCGGCGTCGAGCGAAGCTCCGGCTGTGATCGAGAAGGGGGTGGACCGACCCAGCGGTCCCTCCGTCGCGGTAGGCAGCACCAGGATGAAGTGATCCGTGAAGCTGCCACCGAAGATGTTTTTCACGTCGAGAATTCTTTGCCGGAATATCACTGCGGTCGTTACTTTCGCTCGTTTGCCCGGGAAATCCTGACTTGGGTCTCAAGACTCGTTTTGTCAGGAGGGTGCTTCCTAGGAAGGGGACCGATGCTGCTGCTGCAGCTGCGTATTATCCCGATTGACAAAAAAAACCCGTTAAAATGAAAACTTAAAAATATTACATGTAACTAAAAGTAAAATTATAGCTTTAAAATAATCCAGGAGAGTAGACATTCAAAACATAACAAAACACCAGCAGCAACAAGAGCAACCACGACGAGAACAACGCCGACGACAGCAGCCATCGCGCTGATCCTGACAGGCGCCTCCGAAATGGAAGCAACGACTCCCACGGATGATACGAGGACAACCATAAACCATGTGACAAGTCGCGACGGCGGCCTCGACAGACTGACGGAGACGCGAAGTGACGGGACGGAGTGGGCACCGGGTGGGAGAGACGCGGGCGGGCGAGTGGGGCGAGTGGCTGTCCACCCACGCCCTACCGCTCCCACTCCACCCCCACCAAATATTGCGACTCGTCGACCTCTTGAGCGCCCGACACAGCGAGAGAGAGAGAGAGATCACTCTGGCGGTGCTGGGATCGCTTCACAAACCCCGTCGTGACGCTGAGCAGTGTCGTCACCTGTCAGTCGGGGCAATGCGATGCGGAGTCAGTTTAAAACGGAGGCAATCGCGGACGAAACAGGAGGAGGATTTCTCCACAAACTCTGGCTGTCATCTGATGATGCTAGTGGTAATTACTGGCTGTCGCCTGATGATGCTAGTGGTAATTACTGGCTGTCACCTGATGATGCTAGTGGTAATTACTGGCTGTCGCCTGATGATGCTAGTTGTAATTACTGACTGTCACCTGATGATGCTAGTGGTAATTACTGGCTGTCGCCTGATGATGCTAGTTGTAATTACTGACTGTCACCTGATGATGCTAGTGGTAATTACTGGCTGTCGCCTGATGATGCTAGTGGTAATTACTGGCTGTCACCTGATGATGCTAGTGGTAATTACTGGCTGTCGCCTGATGATGCTAGTTGTAATTACTGACTGTCACCTGATGATGCTAGTGGTAATTACTGGCTGTCGCCTGATGATGCTAGTGGTAATTACTGGCTGTCACGTGATGATGCTAGTGGTAATTACTGACTGTCACGTGATGATGCTAGTGGTAATTACTGGCTGTCACGTGATGATGCTAGTGGTAATTACTGGCTGTCACGTGATGATGCTAGTGGTAATTACTGACTGTCACGTGATGATGCTAGTTGTAATTACTGGCTGTCACGTGATGATACTAGTGGTAATTACTGACTGTCACGTGATGATGCTAGTTGTAATTACTGACTGTCACGTGATGATGCTAGTGGTAATTACTGACTGATGATGATAGTTGTAATTACTGACTGTCACGTGATGATGCTAGTGGTAATTACTGGCTGTCACGTGATGATGCTAGTGGTAATTACTGACTGTCACGTGATGATGCTAGTGGTAATTACTGGCTGTCACGTGATGATGCTAGTGGTAATTACGGACTGTTACGTGATGATGCTAGTGGTAATTACTGGCTGTCACGTGATGATGCTAGTGGTAATTACTGACTGTCACGTGATGATGCTAGTGGTAATTACTGGCTGTCACGTGATGATGCTAGTGGTAATTACTGGCTGTCACGTGATGATGCTAGTGGTAATTACTGGCTGTCACGTGATGATGCTAGTGGTAATTACTGGCTGTCACGTGATGATGCTAGTGGTAATTACTGTCTGTCACGTGATGATGCTAGTGGTAATTACTGGCTGTCACCTGATGATGCTAGTTGTAATTACTGACTGTCACGTGATGATGCTAGTGGTAATTACTGACTGTCACGTGATGATGCTAGTTGTAATTACTGACTGTCACGTGATGATGCTAGTGGTAATTACTGACTGTCACGTGATGATGCTTGTGGTAATTACTGACTGCCACGTGATGATGCTAGTGGTAATTACTGACTGTCACGTGATGATGCTAGTGGTAATTACTGACTGTCACGTGATGATGCTAGTGGTAATTACTGGCTGTCACGTGATGATGCTAGTGGTAATTACTGGCTGTCACGTGATGATGCGAGTTGTAATTACTGGCTGTCACGTGATGATGCTAGTGGTAATTACTGACTGTCACGTGATGATGCTAGTGGTAATTACTGGCTGTCACGTGATGATGCTAGTGGTAATTACTGACTGTCACGTGATGATGCTAGTGGTAATTACTGGCTGTCACGTGATGATGCTAGTGGTAATTACTGGCTGTCACGTGATGATGCTAGTGTTAATTACTGACTGTCACGTGATGATGCTAGTTGTAATTACTGACTGTCACGTGATGATGCTAGTGGTAATTACTGACTGTCACGTGATGATGCTAGTGGTAATTACTGACTGTCCCTGATGATGCTAGTGGTAATTACTGACTGTCACGTGATGATGCTAGTTGTAATTACTGTCTGTCACCTGATGATGCTAGTGGTAATTACTGACTGTCACGTGATGATGCTAGTGGTAATTACTGACTGTCACGTGATGATGCTAGTGGTAATTACTGGCTGTCACGTGATGATGCTAGTGGTAATTACTAACTGTCACGTGATGATGCTAGTGGTAATTACTGGCTGTCACGTGATGATGCGAGTTGTAATTACTGGCTGTCACGTGATGATGCTAGTGGTAATTACTGACTGTCACGTGATGATGCTAGTGGTAATTACTGGCTGTCACGTGATGATGCTAGTGGTAATTACTGACTGTCACGTGATGATGCTAGTGGTAATTACTGACTGTCATGTGATGATGCTAGTGGTAATTACTGACTGTCACGTGATGATGCTAGTGGTAATTACTGGCTGTCACGTGATGATGCTAGTGGTAATTACTGACTGTCACGTGATGATGCTAGTGGTAATTACTGGCTGTCACGTGATGATGCTAGTGGTAATTACTGACTGTCACGTGATGATGCTAGTGGTAATTACTGGCTGTCACGTAATGATGCTAGTGGTAATTACTGGCTGTCACGTGATGATGCTAGTGGTAATTACTGGCTGTCACGTGATGATGCTAGTGGTAATTACTGGCTGTCACGTGATGATGCTAGTGGTAATTACTGTCTGTCACGTGATGATGCTAGTGGTAATTACTGGCTGTCGCCTGATGATGCTAGTTGTATCTACTGACTGTCACGTGATGATGCTAGTGGTAATTACTGACAGTCACCTGATGATGCTAGTGGTAATTACTGACTGTCACGTGATGATGCTAGTTGTAATTACTGTCTGTCACCTGAATATGCTAGTGGTAATTACTGACTGTCACGTGATGATGCTAGTGGTAATTACTGACTGTCACGTGATGATGCTAGTGGTAATTACTGGCTGTCCCGTGATGATGCTAGTGGTAATTACTAACAGTCACGTGATGATGCTAGTGGTAATTACTGGCTGTCACGTGATGATGCTAGTGGTAATTACTGGCTGTCACGTGATGATGCGAGTTGTAATTACTGGCTGTCACGTGATGATGCTAGTGGTAATTACTGACTGTCACGTGATGATGCTAGTGGTAATTACTGGCTGTCACGTGATGATGCTAGTGGTAATTACTGACTGTCACGTGATGATGCTAGTGGTAATTACTGACTGTCATGTGATGATGCTAGTGGTAATTACTGACTGTCACGTGATGATGCTAGTGGTAATTACTGGCTGTCACGTGATGATGCTAGTGGTAATTACTGACTGTCACGTGATGATGCTAGTGGTAATTACTGGCTGTCAGGTGATGATGCTAGTGGTAATTACTGACTGTCACGTGATGATGCTAGTGGTAATTACTGGCTGTCACGTGATGATGCTAGTGGTAATTACTGACTGTCACGTGATGATGCTAGTGGTAATTACTGGCTGTCACGTGATGATGCTAGTGGTAATTACTGGCTGTCACGTGATGATGCTAGTTGTAATTACTGACTGTCACGTGATGATGCTAGTGGTAATTACTGGCTGTCACGTGATGATGCTAGTGGTAATTACTGACTGTCACGTGATGATGCTAGTGGTAATTACTGGCTGTCAGGTGATGATGCTAGTGGTAATTACTGACTGTCACGTGATGATGCTAGTGGTAATTACTGGCTGTCACGTGATGATGCTAGTGGTAATTACTGACTGTCACGTGATGATGCTAGTGGTAATTACTGGCTGTCACGTGATGATGCTAGTGGTAATTACTGGCTGTCACGTGATGATGCTAGTGGTAATTACTGGCTGTCGCCTGATGATGCTAGTTGTAATTACTGACTGTCACGTGATGATGCTAGTGGTAATTACTGACTGTCACCTGATGATGCTAGTGGTAATTACTGACTGTCACGTGATGATGCTAGTTGTAATTACTGTCTGTCACCTGAATATGCTAGTGGTAATTACTGACTGTCACGTGATGATGCTAGTGGTAATTACTGACTGTCACGTGATCATGCTAGTGGTAATTACTGGCTGTCACGTGATGATGCTAGTGGTAATTACTAACAGTCACGTGATGATGCTAGTGGTAATTACTGGCTGTCACGTGATGATGCTAGTGGTAATTACTGGCTGTCACGTGATGATGCGAGTTGTAATTACTGGCTGTCACGTGATGATGCTAGTGGTAATTACTGACTGTCACGTGATGATGCTAGTGGTAATTACTGGCTGTCACGTGATGATGCTAGTGGTAATTACTGACTGTCACGTGATGATGCTAGTGGTAATTACTGACTGTCATGTGATGATGCTAGTGGTAATTACTGACTGTCACGTGATGATGCTAGTGGTAATTACTGGCTGTCACGTGATGATGCTAGTGGTAATTACTGACTGTCACGTGATGATGCTAGTGGTAATTACTGGCTGTCAGGTGATGATGCTAGTGGTAATTACTGACTGTCACGTGATGATGCTAGTGGTAATTACTGGCTGTCACGTGATGATGCTAGTGGTAATTACTGACTGTCACGTGATGATGCTAGTGGTAATTACTGGCTGTCACGTGATGATGCTAGTGGTAATTACTGGCTGTCACGTGATGATGCTAGTTGTAATTACTGACTGTCACGTGATGATGCTAGTGGTAATTACTGGCTGTCACGTGATGATGCTAGTGGTAATTACTGACTGTCACGTGATGATGCTAGTGGTAATTACTGGCTGTCAGGTGATGATGCTAGTGGTAATTACTGACTGTCACGTGATGATGCTAGTGGTAATTACTGGCTGTCACGTGATGATGCTAGTGGTAATTACTGACTGTCACGTGATGATGCTAGTGGTAATTACTGGCTGTCACGTGATGATGCTAGTGGTAATTACTGGCTGTCACGTGATGATGCTAGTTGCAATTACTGACTGTCACGTGATGATGCTAGTGGTAATTACCGGCTGTCACGTGATGATGCTAGTGGTAATTACTGACTGGCACGTGATGATGCTAGTTGTAATTACTGACTGTCACGTGATGATGCTAGTGGTAATTACTGACTGTCACGTGATGATGCTAGTGGTAATTACTGGCTGTCACGTGATGATGCTAGTGGTAATTACTGACTGTCACGTGATGATGCTAGTGGTAATTACTGGCTGTCACGTGATGATGCTAGTGGTAATTACTGACTGTCACGTGATGATGCTAGTTGTAATTACTGACTGTCACGTGATGATGCTAGTGGTAATTACTGGCTGTCACGTGATGATGCTAGTGGTAATTACTGGCTGTCACGTGATGATGCTAGTGGTAATTACTGGCTGTCACGTGATGATGCTAGTGGTAATTACTGGCTGTCACGTGATGATGCTAGTTGTAATTACTGACTGTCACGTGATGATGCTAGTGGTAATTACTGTCTGTCACGTGATGATGCTAGTGGTAATTACTGGCTGTCACGTGATGATGCTAGTGGTAATTTCTGGCTGTCACGTGATGATTGATGCTAGTGGTAATTACTGACTGTCACGTGATGATGCTAGTTGCAATTACTGACTGTCACGTGATGATGCTAGTTGTAATTACTGGCTGTCACGTGATGATGCTAGTGGTAATTACTGACTGTCACGTGATGATGCTAGTGGTAATTACTGGCTGTCACGTGATGATGCTAGTGGTAATTACTGACTGTCACGTGATGATGCTAGTTGTAATTACTGACTGTCACGTGATGATGCTAGTGGTAATTACTGGCTGTCACGTGATGATGCTAGTGGTAATTACTGGCTGTCACGTGATGATGCTAGTGGTAATTACTGGCTGTCACGTGATGATGCTAGTGGTAATTACTGGCTGTCACGTGATGATGCTAGTTGTAATTACTGACTGTCACGTGATGATGCTAGTGGTAATTACTGTCTGTCACGTGATGATGCTAGTGGTAATTACTGGCTGTCACGTGATGATGCTAGTGGTAATTACTGGCTGTCACGTGATGATTGATGCTAGTGGTAATTACTGGCTGTCACGTGATGATGCTAGTGGTAATTACTGGCTGTCACGTGATGATGCTAGTTGCAATTACTGACTGTCACGTGATGATGCTAGTTGTAATTACTGTCTGTCACGTGATGATGCTAGTTGTAATTACTGGCTGTCACGTGATGATGCTAGTTGTAATTACTGGCTGTCACCTGATGATGTGAGTTGTAATTACTGGTGAAATGTCGTACTCGAATTGTAAATGTTGTAGTGGGTTTTACTTTCCACCACACCGATGTGCTGTATTAGTAACGAATTGGCATTGTTTTGTTTACGCGACAAACCCTACCAATTGGTTGTATCGGGTGGTGTTGACGGGTTAAACGACATTTCTATTTAAACATTTATATTTAAGCGATCTAACCCAAAAAACCCGTCTTATTTAGCGATGTGCAGTGATCACCGCGTCTGTCTCTGCTGCTGCTACTGCTGCCACTTCTTTCAACGACAAAAAAAAAGATCGGAGTCCCAAATTTGGGGGAGGGGGGGTCGGCGGTGGAGAAGGATCAGGGCTGAAGCAATCGGCCGTCACTCGAGAATAAATACAAA
Source organism: Lethenteron reissneri (assembly GCF_015708825.2). NCBI lineage: Eukaryota > Metazoa > Chordata > Hyperoartia > Petromyzontiformes > Petromyzontidae > Lethenteron > Lethenteron reissneri. Next base: position 10,105,312 of record NC_083828.1, on the reverse strand, counting down.
AAAATATCTAAATGTAAAATAAAAACACGTGCTATGTAGGAATAAGAAAACATGATTGCACGTACTGTAGAAGACAACTTGATGATGCAGGCAGTGGTGAGAAGGAAACTACCACTATTTGGACACGTATTATGTAGGTTGGACAATAACAGCAGTTGTTCGGAGAAATGGAAGGAACCGGACAGAGAGGAAGACCTAACAGAGAATGTGCTTGACGATGACGACGACGACGACGTAAGACATCGGTGCCAGTAAGATGTGGCCACTACTTTGAGCATGTTGTCACCACAAGACAGAGAAAGCGGAAACAACGAATGGCGAAATGTACAATTGACACCACCTTCTGCGGGCTGTGTGTCCGTGGATCGTGATGATCGTTGTGGTGGCGGTGATGATGATGAAATGCGTGACGCTGCGCCTCGCCTTTCTCGACGATAATTTCAACGGCCCTTAAAATGGAGCGGGTAAAATTCAACAGGTAATCTTGTCCGCTACGAAGAAGGGCCGGTGTTTAGGAAGAAATTAAGAACTGAATATGCAAGAGGCAACGTGACGGATGACAGCCCTTCGTCAAAGCGCGCCGTCTAATGTACCACGTTAAACTTCTGTCGTGGTAATGGCTCTGCATCAGGTTTGACCTCGGGTGCCGTGGTGGCGAGATGGTAACTACCTCGCCTGGTGTGCAGGAGGTCGTGGCTTCGATCCGCACTCTGACGTCTGATGTATATTTGGAGTTTGCGTGTCTCTCATCATCATCATCATCACGGTGGCTAGGAGATGTTAATTACCTCGCCTGGTATGCAGGAGGTCCTGGCTTCGATCCCGACCCTGACGTCTGATGTATATTTGGAGTTTGCAGTGTCTCTCCCTTTCTCATCATCATCACGGTGGCTAGGAGATGTTAATTACCTCGCCTGGTATGCAGGAGGTCTTGGCTTCGATCCCGACCCTGACGCCTGCTGCTGTGTATTTGGAGTTTGCGTGTCTCTCATCATCATCATCATCACGGTGGCTAGGAGATGTTAATTACCTCGCCTGGTATACAGGAGGTCTTGGCTTCGATCCCGACCCTGACGCCTGCTGCTGTGTATTTGGAGTTTGCGTCTCTCTCTCTCCCCGTGGTCGCGCGGATTTTCTCTCCACATTGAGAATCAACATCACGCGTTTAGAGTGTTTTGGCTGCTGTATATTTGCACGTGATGATGATGATGAGCCACATAGTTGAGCTATCGTTTGTGATCGCCAGGTTCGCTTCTGAAAAAACACAGCTGCATAGCAGCTCAGTGGAGGCCTTACCTGGTGAAATAATAACATTTTAGTTGAATAGCTTTAGTTTCAGTGCCCCACCGAGCCCCTGTTGTTGCTGTTGCTGCTGCTGCTGCTAACGTCAACTCACTGCTCTCTCGTCTTTCTCAGTGCGTCTGACGAGGGAGCGCTCCTTCTGGAAGTCAGGTAACCCTTGCCGACACCTCGCGCTCAGCGCTCACTCGATCTCTGTCCACCCCGGCCGCTACGAGCGTGTCCACGCGTAACGATCGTAAACAAAGTGAACACAAAACGTGCCCAGGTCATACTCTTAGCATTTTCGGTAAAGTCACGTAGGTAAAAAAATTTAATAAAAATTTATAAAAAATAAAATAATATTTAATATTATTAATTTTAATTTCATTTTTTTACCTACTTGACTTTACCGAAAAAACTAAGAGTATGAATCCTTGCAGTCACGAAAGCTTCAAATATAGAAGTGCCCAGGTCAACTAAGTGAGAACTCTCTGGCGGAGGGGAGGGGGGTGACGAGGGGACGAGGCTTCGAGGTTTCCACTCGAGCGGCCGACCCGGTTAATGCCGCGCCTGGGCGCGTTGACAGCAGCCCGCGTGCGCGTGGCCGCTCAAACGAGCGCCGTTTGCTCCACCCTCGGTAGCCAGGCTCGTAGCGCAGCGCGAGTACACACACACACGAGTACACACACACACGAGTACACACACACACGAGTACACACACGAGTACACACACACACACGAGTACACACACACACGAGTACACACACGAGTACACACACACACACGAGTACACACACACACGAGTACACACACACACGAGTACACACACACGACAACACACACACACGAGTACACACACACGAGTACACACACACACACGAGTACACACACACACACGAGTACACACACACGAGTACACACACACACACGAGTACACACACACACGAGTACACACACACGAGTACACACACAAACAAGTACACACACACACGAGTACATACACACACGAGTACACACACGAGTACACACACACACACGAGTACACACACACACGAGTACACACACGAGTACACACACGAGTACACACACACACACGAGTACACACACACACGAGTACACACACACGACAACACACACACACGAGTACACACACACGAGTACACACACACACACGAGTACACACACACACACGAGTACACACACACGAGTACACACACACACACACGAGTACACACACACACGAGTACACACACACGAGTACACACACAAACAAGTACACACACACACGAGTACACACACACACACGAGTACACACACACACAAGTATACACACACACACGACAACACACAAGTATACACACACACACACGAGTACACACGCGGACGCACACGTGGGCACACAGACACGGGCACAGACCCGGACAGCTGGGTTCCATAAGGGGCCGTCCATAAATGACGTCACGCACCTAGGGGGGGGGGGATCAGACATTTGTGACGATGTGTGACGGGGGGGGGGGAAATGTGACGTCACATCAAAATGCGCAACTTTTAATAAATATAGACAACACGTTCTACTTAATTAAACGGACTTTTTAAGAAATGTTTTCTCCTACAATATCAGAATGCAACGCCACATTAAATACGCACTACAATGACAATAGTTTAAAGCGATTTGAAGCATGTTTTATTTGGGGGGGGGGGCAGAGCTTTGTGACGTCATATTTGAGGAGAGGGGGGTCTGACTTTTTGTGACGCCGTGTGACGAAGTAGGGGGGGGGGGGGGTCAAGTGGTAAAAAATCGTCCAAAATCGCGTGACGTCATTTATGGACGGCCCAGAAGCTTTCGACTCAACAATCTCCCCTAACCTCCCCCCCCACCCCACCGGGGGTGTCCAGGCTACGCGACCTACCCCGGCCACCGCCGCACCCCCCCGCCGAGCCCGCGCCCCCCGTCCGCCTTCCCCTGCCCCGTGTGCCAGCGCGACGTGGAGCTGGGCGAGCGAGGACTCGCCTCGCTCTGCCGCAACTTCGCGCTCGAGGGGGTCGTGGAGCGCCACCGGGTGGCGCGGGGGGGCGCCATCCCGTGCCAGGCGTGCCGCCCGGCGGGGGCGGCGGCGGCGTCCCGCGCCGCCACCAAGAGCTGCCTCGACTGCAAGAGCAGCTTCTGCAAGGCGTGCTTCAAGCTGCAGCACCCGTGGGGCACGCCGCGCGCGCAGCACGAGTTCGTGGCGCCCACCACCAGCTTCAGGCCCAAGGTGGGCGGCGGGCGGGCAGGTGGGTAGGGGGTGGGGAGGTGGGTAGGGGGTAGGGAGATGGGTAGGAGGTGGGGAGGTGGGTAGGTGGGCAGGTGGGCAGGTGGGCAGGTGGGCAGGTGGACAGGTGGGCAGGTGGGTAGGTGGGCAGGTGGGCAGGTGGGCAGGTGGGCAGGTGGGTTGGTGGGCAGGTGGGCAGGTGGGTAGGTGGGCAGGTGGACAGGTGGTAGGGGGTGGGCAGGTGGGTAGGGGGTGGGGAGGTGGGTAGGGGGTGGGTAGGTGGGCAGGTGGGTAGGTGGGCAGGTGGATAAGTGGGCAAATGGGCAGGTGGGCAGGTGGGTAGGTGGGTAGGTGGGCAGGTGGACAGGTGGGTAGGTGGGCAGGTGGGTAGGTGGGCAGGTGGGCAGGTGGGTAGGTGGGCAGGTGGGTAGGTGGGCAGGTGGGCAGGTGGGCAGGTGGGTAGGTGGGCAGGTGGGCAGGTGGGTAGGTGGGCAGGTGGACAGGTGGGTAGGAGGTGGGTAGGTGGGCAGGTGGGTAGGGGGTGGGGAGGTGGGTAGGGGTGGGGAGGTGGGCAGGTGGGCAGGTGGATAGGTGGGCAGGTGGGTAGGTGGGCAGGTGGGCAGGTGGGCAGGTGAGCAGTGGGTAGGTGGGTAGGTGGGCAGATGGGTAGGTGGGCAGGTGGGCAGGTCGGCAGGTGGGCAGGTGGGCAGGTGGGCAGATGGGTAGGTGGGCAGGTGGGCAGGTGGGTAGGTGGGTAGGTGGGCAGGTAGGCAGGTGGGTAGGTGGGCAGGTGGGTAGGTGGGCAGGTGGGTAGGTGGGTAGGTGGGCAGGTGGGTAGGTGGGCAGGTGGGCAGGTGGGTAGGTGGGCGGTGTGCGGGCAGGCATGTGGGTAAGGGGTGGGGAAGTGGGGAGACTGGCAAGTGGGCAGGTGGGTAGGTGGGCAGGGTGGGCAGGTGGGCAGAAGGGTAGGTGAACAAGTGGGCAGGAGGGCAGATGAACAGGTGCTCTAGAAAAAAAGAATAATATTAATTAAAGGCGTCAGTCACATCGCTCCGCGCTCGCCGTTTGGAGACTCCTGGCTCGTGCAGCTAGCAGCCTCTGAGGCCTCCTCCTCCTCACCCTCACGGCCAGGCCTGGCAGTGGTGGTGGTGGTGATGGTGGTGGTGATGGTTTTGATTGTGATGACAATGGCGGTGGTGGTGGTGCTGGTGGTGATGATGGTGGTGGTGGTGGTGATGATGGTGGTGCTGGTGGTGGTTTTGATTGTGATGACAATGGCGGTGGTGGTGGTGCTGGTGGTGATGATGGTGGTGGTGGTGCTGGTGGTGGTGATGGTGGTGGTTTTGATTGTGATGACAATGGCGGTGGAGGTGGTGCTGGTGGTGATGATGGTGGTGATGGTGGTGATGATGGTGGTGCTGGCAGTGGTGGTGCTGGTGGTGGTGCTGGTGGTGGTTTTGATTGTGATGACAATGGCGCTGGTGGTGCTGGCAGCGGTGATGATCATGACGGTGCTGGCGGTGGTGGTTGTGGTGGTTGTGACGTTGATGACGATGGCGCTAAATGAACTTCACGGCACGGCGCGTTCCTGGGGCCGGCAGCCGAGGAGGAGGAGGGGGAGGAGGAGGAGGGGGAGGAGGAGGGGGAGGGAGGAGGAGGGGGAGGAGGAGGGGGAGGGGGTGGAGGAGGAGGAGGAGGAGGGGGTGGAGGGGGGGGGGAGGAGGAGGGGGAGGAGGAGGGGGAGGGGGAGGAGGGTGAGGGGGAGGGGGAGGAGGAGGAAGGGGAGGAGGAGGAGGAGGAGGAGGGGGAGGAAGAGGGGGAGGGGGAGGAGGAGGAGGAGGAGGGGGAGGAGGAAGAGGAGGGGGAGGGGGAGGAAGAGGAGGGGGGGGGGGAGGAGGGGGAGGGGGGGAGACGACGCCGAGCGGGAGGGGAAAGCGGCGTGGCGTGGCCTCGGTCAGCACAAACGAGGGACGAGCGGCAAATACATTAGTTCCGTTTCACCTTCTCGTGCCCCCCCCCCCCCCACCTTCACCACCCCACCTTCACCACAGTACCGTCATATACTCGCCCACTTAGTGCACTGGTCTTGATCCACTGGGCCCCTGTGAGTGCGGGGTTTTGTGATATATATATATTGTATATTTTTTAAAAGGACTGCGTTGCTAAATCTGACCAATTGAGATGACATTGCAAATTGTGGAATTTGGGGAAAGATGGAGGGGGTGGAGGTCTAGATTGATTTTTTTTTCTTCTTTATTTGGCACGAGATGGGTGATTCCGACATTCGGGACGTGGGATCAAATGGGTGATTCTTTCTTGATTGGAAGTTTTCGTGACTGCAGGAATGCATACTCTTTGGTTCTTTCGGTAAAGTCACGTCGGTAGAAAAATAAAATAATGAATTACGACGTTTCGATCGCAACACAAGCACTCGTCATCAGGTAGAGAGATAAAGCAGAGAACTGTTCAGAAGTTCTGAGCGCGGTGGCTCTTTGAGGACAGCGGTGGCGGCTCTTGAAATAAAATAAGTATAACCCGTAAAAACAAAGTTTTTCACTATAAATCCTTTATATGCGTGGCAGCGAACTTAATATAAAGGATTAAAAAATATATTCACCTGTGGAGGACGCGGGGATCGATCCCGCGACCTTTGGCATGGGAAGCGAGGGCGCTACCAACTGCGCTACTCCGCCACGGCCTGTGGAGGGGTTACGCTCTGGGCTCTTACACTCTGACGTTCAGCCAAAGCCATGAATGCGTTCTATTTGAATATATGTAAAATTATTTTTTTTTGACTAAAAAGTGTAACATTTTGGGAATTTTTTTTCACGAACAATAATTGTCTGGCACAACGAGTCTGTGTGGAAAATGTCAGCTCGATTGGATCACGGGAAGTGGGTTAAAAAACGACCGAAAGATTTGCACGGTCCTAAGCAAGCAAGCAAGCACGCGAACTTAATATAAAGGATTTAAAAAGGAAATGGGTCTACGTGTTATTGTGGTTGCCAGTTTACCATGGGAGTCCAGTTCACCATGATAGTCTAGTTCACCATGGGAGTCCAGTTCACCATGGAAGTCCAGTTTACCATGGGAGTCCAGTTCACCATGGAAGTCCAGTTTACCATGGGAGTCCAGTTCACCATGGGAGTCCAGTTCACCATGGAAGTCCAGTTTACCATGGGAGTTCAGTTCACCATGGAAGTCCAGTTTACCATGGGAGTTCAGTTCACCATGGAAGTCCAGTTCACCATGGAAGTCCAGTTCACCATGGAAGTCCAGTTTACCATGGAAGTCCAGTTCACCATGGGAGTTCAGTTCACCATGGAAGTCCAGTTTACCATGGGTATCCAGTTCACCATGGAAGTCCAGTTCACCATGGGAGTTCAGTTCACCATGGAAGTCCAGTTTACCATGGGAGTTCAGTTCACCATGGGAGTCCAGTTCACCATGGGAGTCCAGTTCACCATGGAAGTCCAGTTTACCATGGGAGTCCAGTTCACCATGGAAGTCCAGTTTACCATGGGAGTTCAGTTCACCATGGAAGTCCAGTTCACCATGGAAGTCCAGTTTACCATGGGAGTCCAGTTTACCATGTGAGTCCAGTTCACCATGGGAGTCCGGTTCACCATGGGAGTTCAGTTCACCATGGAAGTCCAGTTTACCATGGGAGTCCAGTTTACCATGGGAGTCCAGTTCACCATGGGAGTCCAGTTCACCATGGAAGTCCAGTTCACCATGGAAGTCCAGTTCACCATGGAAGTCCAGTTCACCATGGAAGTCCAGTTCACCATGGGAGTCCAGTTCACCATGGAAGTCCAGTTTACCGTGGAAGTCCAGTTCACCATGGGAGTCCAGTTCACCATGGGAGTCCAGTTCACCATGGAAGTCCAGTTCACCATGGGAGTCCAGTTTACCATGGAAGTCCAGTTCACCATGGGAGTCCAGTTCACCATGGGAGTCCAGTTTACCATGGGAGTCCAGTTCATCATAGGAGTCCAGTTCACCATGGGAGTCCAGTTCACCATGGGAGTCCAGTTCACCATGGAAGACCAGTTCACCATGGGAGTCCAGTTCATCATGGGAGTCCAGTTTACCATGGGAGTCCAGTTCACCATGGGAGTCCAGTTCACCATGGGAGTTCAGTTCACCACGGGAGTCCAGTTCATCATGGGAGTGCAGTTCACCATGGGAGTCCAGTTCACCATGGGAGTCCAGTTCACCATGGGAGTTCAGTTCACCATGGGAGTCCAGTTCACCACGGGAGTCCAGTTCACCATGGGAGTCCAGTTCACCATGGGAGTCCAGTTCACCATGGAAGTCCAGTTCATCATGGGAGTCCAGTTCACCATGGGAGTTCAGTTCACCATGGGAGTTCAGTTCACCATGGGAGTTCAGTTCACCATGGAAGTCCAGTTCACCATGGGAGTCCAGTTCATCATGGGAGTCCAGTTCATCATGGGAGTTCAGTTCACCATGGGAGTTCAGTTCACCATGGGAGTCCAGTTCACCATGGGAGTCCAGTTCACCATGGGAGTCCAGTTCACCACGGGAGTCCAGTTCACCACGGGAGTCCAGTTCACCATGGGAGTCCAGTTCACCATGGGAGTCCAGTTCACCATGGAATTCCAGTTCATCATGGGAGTCCAGTTCACCATGGAAGTCCAGTTCATCATGGGAGTCCAGTTCACCATGGGAGTCCAGTTCACCACGGGAGTCCAGTTCACCACGGGAGTCCAGTTCACCATGGGAGTCCAGTTCACCATGGGAGTCCAGTTCACCACGGGAGTCCAGTTCACCACGGGAGTCCAGTTCACCATGGGAGTCCAGTTCACCATGGAAGTCCAGTTCATCATGGGAGTCCAGTTCACCATGGAAGTCCAGTTCACCGTGGGAGGCCAGTTCACCATGAGAGTCCAGTTCACCATGGGAGTTCAGTTCACCATGGGAGTCCAGTTTACCGTGGGAGTCCAGTTCACCATGGGAGTTCAGTTCACCATGAGAGTCCAGTTCACCGTGGGAGTCCAGTTCACCATGGGAGTCCAGTTCACCATGGGAGTCCAGTTCACCATGGTAGTTCAGTTCACCATGGAAGTCCAGTTCACCGTGGGAGTCCAGTTCACCATGGGAGTCCAGTTCACCATGGGAGTCTAGTTCACCATGGGAGTCCAGTTCACCATGGTAGTTCAGTTCACCATGGAAGTCCAGTTCACCGTGGGAGTCCAGTTCACCATGGGAGTCCAGTTCACCATGGGAGTCTAGTTCACCATGGGAGTCCAGTTCACCATGGTTGTCCAGTTCACCATGGAAGTCCAGTATTCACCACCACGGCTGTCGTTGTTGTTTGTTTGCCGACACCCCACGTGCTGCTTGCGCTGCAGGTGCTGCTGTGCCCGGAGCACGAGGCGGAGCGGGTGACGGTGTACTGCGAGGTGTGCCGCCGGCCCCTGTGCCACCTGTGCAAGCTGGGGGGCGCCCACAGCAACCACAAGATCTCATCCATCACCAACGCCTACCGCACGCTCAAGGCGAGACTCGCCAGAGGGCGAACAGCAACAACAACAACAAACAACAACAGACAACAAACAGCAGCAAATAACAACAACTGCAAACAACAACAAACAGCAAATATCAAACAGACAACATACAACAGCAAACAACAACAACAATAAACAGCAGACAACAACTAACACACAACATCAGCAACAGACAATGACCAACAACAGCAAACAACAACAGCAAACAACAACACATAACAGCAACTAACAAACAACAACAAACAACTCCCCAGAGGAGGGGGAGGAGGGCACAGTGGCGGAACAAATAAAGACAAAGATCCCCCGTATAGCCTCAACAGATTGTTAGGGCAAGTGCTGTTAGCCAAGTGGCTAACATGTGCTGATGCTTAAATGCACACCGCATCAGCTGCTCGTTTTTAAGGCTGAGTCGGCCTAGCGGAGGGCCAGCACCGGTTCGGATATTTGGTCTTTGCCAGGATTCGTAGGGCAGTGCAGGGCTAACCACTGTGCCATCACTCCCCCCCCCTTACCCTCCTCCCTGTAAAGTATTTTTTAATGAAGAGTTCGTGATGTCTATACTTATGAGGGCGCCACGGTGGCTAGGAGATGTTGACTACCTCGCCTGGTGTACAGGAGGTCGTGGGTTCGATCCCGACCGTGACGCCGCCTGTCTATTTGGACTGTGCGTGTCTCTCTCTCCCCGTGCTCACGTTGATTCTCCGGTCCTCCAGTATTTTTCCCTCCACATGTAGAATCAACATCACCGTTTAGCGTATTTGGCTGCTATACATCCTCATTAGTTGAGCTATCATTTGGGATGCTGCTATAGGCTGGCTCCGATTAGGGATTGTTGGCGTAAGGCACTACCACTAGAGTGCAAGGCACTCTAGTGGTAGTGCCTTAGTGAGCTATCATTTGCGATAGGCCAAGGTCGCTGCTGAGAAAGATCTCCGCAGCTCAGCGGTTACCTTGCCTGGTTAAGTAGGAAACCGATTTCTAGTTTTTGTTCATTCACGCCGTGGCTAAAACCCAAGACCGCCTTCACTCTGCGACTACACGCGGACATTCAACCGTCGCTGTGCATCATGGCCAAAGGAATGAATTGTAGATGCTGTTGCTGCTGCTGCTTTGGCAGTGGTGGTAAACAAACAACAACCTCAACACATTTCGATTTAAAGCTTTCGTGACTGCAGGGATTCATATTCTTGTTTCTTTCGGTAAAGTCACGTAGAAGGGAAATAATAAAAATAAAACATAATTAAAAAACCTCAACACACTAATCAATAACAACACTGTGGCCTTAAAAGGACAACTACATATATAATAAATGGCGTTTCGGGCAATGACCCTTCATCATGGCACGTAGATCCCGTGCTATGATAAACTTAAACTTTTTTTAGAAAGTTATTTTACCGGGTGAGGCCCCACCGGGCTCTGTCGCTCTTTTTCAGAAGTGAGAGCTCAGCGAAGCGGCTGATTATCATCATCATCATCATCACGTGGACATTTATAGCCGCAGACAAATCCTCTCAAGCGCGTGGTGATGTTGATTTTAAATGAAGGGACACGAAACCGCAGGACCTGGAGAAAAATCCACGCGACCACGGGGAAAGACAGAGAGAGACTTTTGACTTTTAAACAAACTTTTATTGCCGCCAGCAGCAACAGCACTGGAGGCGATTCCGAGATGAAATACACAAAGTCACCAGCAAACAAACAAATAAACAAACGCTACAAATCCACGCGCCGTGGCGCTAAAAGCACCGCGCACAACACGAAAGAAAAGTCACGTGGTGGTGGTGGTGGTCATCGCGCACGCCACGGTGACGAGCGAGCGCTTCAGAAGGTGAACACCACGAGGGTGCCGTCCACGCTGGTACAGAGAGGGGCTTGTCCGGCTCCCCAGCGTTCGAAGAAGACGTACTCATCACCGACATGTGTGTGGTACGCGTACTCCAGCCGGAGCCGCGCCTTGAGCAGGCCCCTGATCACTGGACAGAGAGAGAGAGAGACAGGCAGACTGCACACACACAGCAGGCGTCAGAGTTGGTATCGAACCCACGGCCACCGTCATAGCAGGCGAGGGAGTTGACGTCTCGCCACCACGGAGCCCCGAACATGATGAAGGGCCATAGCCCGAAACGTCGCCTATTACGTATTCATCATTTTAAGTCTGCGCACACACACACTTGTTGTTGTTGACGGGCGTGTTGACGACGATGTCGTCGTTGTTGTTGTTTGTTGATTGTGCACCACGA
>NC_083828.1:10015072-10083762 GCF_015708825.2 Lethenteron reissneri | reverse complement strand
GTTGGCACAGTAGGGGGCACAGGTGGTGCATCAGCCAGTCATCTCGGTCATCTCGGTCAGTCGACCCGTGGCACCTGCTGGGTCTGCCCCGTGACCTCCTGCCAGCGGGCTTTCGACACTTCACGTGGCCTCAAGGTGCACTTGGCCTGGCACAAGCATCGTGGTGACGTCACCGCCACTTAGTGGCGAATGGCGGTTGTTGTTGTTGTTGTGTGTGTACTCGTGTGTGTACTCGTGTGTGTGTGTACTCGTGTGTGTGTGTGTACTCGTGTGTGTACTCGTGTGTGTGTGTACTCGTGTGTGTGTGTACTCGTGTGTGTGTGTACTCGCGCTGCGCTACGAGCCTGGCTACCGAGGGTGGAGCAAACGGCGCTCGTTTGAGCGGCCACGCGCACACGGGCTGCTGTCAACGCGCCCAGGCGCGGCATTAACCGGGTCGGCCGCTCGAGTGGAAACCTCGAAGCCTCGTCCCCTCGTCACCCCCCTCCCCTCCGCCAGAGAGTTCTCACTTAGTTGACCTGGGCACTTCTAGATTTGAAGCTTTCGTGACTGCAAGGATTCATACTCTTAGTTTTTTCGGTAAAGTCAAGTAGGTAAAAAAATGAAATTAAAATTAATAATATTAAAATTAATAATATAAAATATTATTTTATTTTTATAAATTTTTATTAAATTTTTTTACCTACGTGACTTTACTGAAAATGCTAAGAGTATGACCTGGGCACGTTTTGTGTTCACTTTGTTTACGATCGTTACGCGTGGACACGCTCGTAGCGGCCGGGGTGGACAGAGATCGAGTGAGCGCTGAGCGCGAGGTGTCGGCAAGGGTTACCTGACTTCCAGAAGGAGCGCTCCCTCGTCAGACGCACTGAGAAAGACGAGAGAGCAGTGAGTTGACGTTAGCAGCAGCAGCAGCAGCAACAACAGGGGCTCGGTGGGGCACTGAAACTAAAGCTATTCAACTAAAATGTTATTATTTCACCAGGTAAGGCCTCCACTGAGCTGCTATGCAGCTGGTTTTTTCAGAAGCAACCTGGCAATCACAAATGATGGCTCAACGAAGTGGCTCATCATCATCATCACGTGCAAATATACAGCAGCCAAAACACTCTTAACGCGTGATGTTGATTCTCAATGTGGAGAGAAAATCCGCGCGACCACGGGGAGAGAGACACGCAAACTCCAAATACACAGCAGCAGGCGTCAGGGTCGGGATCAAAGCCAAGACCTCCTGTATACCAGGCGAGGTAATTAACATCTCCTAGCCACCGTGATGATGATGATGATGATGAGAGACACGCAAACTCCAAATACACAGCAGCAGGCGTCAGGGTCGGGATCAAAGCCAAGACCTCCTGCATACCAGGCGAGGTAATTAACATCTCCTAGCCACCGTGATGATGATGAGAAAGGGAGAGACACTGCAAACTCCAAATATACATCAGACGTCAGGGTCGGGATCGAAGCCAGGACCTCCTGCATACCAGGCGAGGTAATTAACATCTCCTAGCCACCGTGATGATGATGATGATGAGAGACACGCAAACTCCAAATATACATCAGACGTCAGAGTCCGGATCGAAGCCACGACCTCCTGCACACCAGGCGAGGTAGTTACCATCTCGCCACCACGGCACCCGAGGTCAAACCTGATGCAGAGCCATTACCACGACAGAAGTTTAACGTGGTACATTAGACGGCGCGCTTTGACGAAGGGCTGTCATCCGTCACGTTGCCTCTTGCATATTCAGTTCTTAATTTCTTCCTAAACACCGGCCCTTCTTCGTAGCGGACAAGATTACCTGTTGAATTTTACCCGCTCCATTTTAAGGGCCGTTGAAATTATCGTCGAGAAAGGCGAGGCGCAGCGTCACGCATTTTCATCATCATCACCGCCACCACAACGATCATCACGATCCACGGACACACAGCCCGCAGAAGGTGGTGTCAATTGTACATTTCGCCATTCGTTGTTTCCGCTTTCTCTGTCTTGTGGTGACAACATGCTCAAAGTAGTGGCCACATCTTACTGGCACCGATGTCTTACGTCGTCGTCGTCGTCATCGTCAAGCACATTCTCTGTTAGGTCTTCCTCTCTGTCCGGTTCCTTCCATTTCTCCGAACAACTGCTGTTATTGTCCAACCTACATAATACGTGTCCAAATAGTGGTAGTTTCATTCTCACCACTGCCTGCATCATCAAGTTGTCTTCTACAGTACGTGCAATCATGTTTTCTTATTCCTACATAGCACGTGTTTTTATTTTACATTTAGATATTTTTTTGTATTTATTCTCGAGTGACGGCCGATTGCTTCAGCCCTGATCCTTCTCCACCGCCGACCCCCCCTCCCCCAAATTTGGGACTCCGATCTTTTTTTTTGTCGTTGAAAGAAGTGGCAGCAGTAGCAGCAGCAGAGACAGACGCGGTGATCACTGCACATCGCTAAATAAGACGGGTTTTTTGGGTTAGATCGCTTAAATATAAATGTTTAAATAGAAATGTCGTTTAACCCGTCAACACCACCCGATACAACCAATTGGTAAGGTTTGTCGCGTAAACAAAACAATGCCAATTCGTTACTAATACAGCACATCGGTGTGGTGGAAAGTAAAACCCACTACAACATTTACAATTCGAGTACGACATTTCACCAGTAATTACAACTCACATCATCAGGTGACAGCCAGTAATTACAACTAGCATCATCACGTGACAGCCAGTAATTACAACTAGCATCATCACGTGACAGACAGTAATTACAACTAGCATCATCACGTGACAGTCAGTAATTGCAACTAGCATCATCACGTGACAGTCAGTAATTACCACTAGCATCAATCATCACGTGACAGCCAGTAATTACCACTAGCATCATCACGTGACAGCCAGTAATTACCACTAGCATCATCACGTGACAGACAGTAATTACCACTAGCATCATCACGTGACAGTCAGTAATTACAACTAGCATCATCACGTGACAGCCAGTAATTACCACTAGCATCATCACGTGACAGCCAGTAATTACCAATAGCATCCCAGTACCACTAGCATCATCACGTGACAGCCAGTAATTACCACTAGCATCATCACGTGACAGTCAGTAATTACAACTAGCATCATCACGTGACAGTCAGTAATTACCACTAGCATCATCACGTGACAGCCAGTAATTACCACTAGCATCATCACGTGACAGTCAGTAATTACCACTAGCATCATCACGTGACAGCCAGTAATTACAACTAGCATCATCACGTGACAGTCAGTAATTGCAACTAGCATCATCACGTGACAGTCAGTAATTACCACTAGCATCAATCATCACGTGACAGCCAGTAATTACCACTAGCATCATCACGTGACAGCCAGTAATTACCACTAGCATCATCACGTGACAGACAGTAATTACCACTAGCATCATCACGTGACAGTCAGTAATTACAACTAGCATCATCACGTGACAGCCAGTAATTACCACTAGCATCATCACGTGACAGCCAGTAATTACCACTAGCATCATCACGTGACAGCCAGTAATTACCACTAGCATCATCACGTGACAGCCAGTAATTACCACTAGCATCATCACGTGACAGTCAGTAATTACAACTAGCATCATCACGTGACAGTCAGTAATTACCACTAGCATCATCACGTGACAGCCAGTAATTACCACTAGCATCATCACGTGACAGTCAGTAATTACCACTAGCATCATCACGTGACAGCCAGTAATTATCACTAGCATCATCACGTGACAGTCAGTAATTACCACTAGCATCATCACGTGACAGTCAGTAATTACAACTAGCATCATCACGTGCCAGTCAGTAATTACCACTAGCATCATCACGTGACAGCCAGTAATTACCACTAGCATCATCACGTGACAGTCAGTAATTACAACTAGCATCATCACGTGACAGCCAGTAATTACCACTAGCATCATCACGTGACAGCCAGTAATTACCACTAGCATCATCACGTGACAGTCAGTAATTACCACTAGCATCATCACGTGACAGCCAGTAATTACCACTAGCATCATCACGTGACAGTCAGTAATTACCACTAGCATCATCACCTGACAGCCAGTAATTACCACTAGCATCATCACGTGACAGTCAGTAATTACCACTAGCATCATCACGTGACAGCCAGTAATTACCACTAGCATCATCACGTGACAGTCAGTAATTACAACTAGCATCATCACGTGACAGCCAGTAATTACCACTAGCATCATCACGTGACAGCCAGTAATTACCACTAGCATCATCACGTGACAGTCAGTAATTACCACTAGCATCATCACGTGACAGCCAGTAATTACCACTAGCATCATCACGTGACAGTCAGTAATTACCACTAGCATCATCACCTGACAGCCAGTAATTACCACTAGCATCATCACGTGACAGTCAGTAATTACCACTAGCATCATCACGTGACAGCCAGTAATTACCACTAGCATCATCACGTGACAGTCAGTAATTACCACTAGCATCATCACATGACAGTCAGTAATTACCACTAGCATCATCACGTGACAGTCAGTAATTACCACTAGCATCATCACGTGACAGCCAGTAATTACCACTAGCATCATCACGTGACAGTCAGTAATTACCACTAGCATCATCACGTGACAGCCAGTAATTACAACTCGCATCATCACGTGACAGCCAGTAATTACCACTAGCATCATCACGTGACAGCCAGTAATTACCACTAGCATCATCACGTGACTGTTAGTAATTACCACTAGCATCATCACGTGACAGCCAGTAATTACCACTAGCATCATCACGTGACAGTCAGTAATTACCACTAGCATCATCACGTGACAGTCAGTAATTACCACTAGCATATTCAGGTGACAGACAGTAATTACAACTAGCATCATCACGTGACAGTCAGTAATTACCACTAGCATCATCAGGTGACAGTCAGTAATTACCACTAGCATCATCACGTGACAGTCAGTAATTACAACTAGCATCATCAGGCGACAGCCAGTAATTACCACTAGCATCATCACGTGACAGCCAGTAATTACCACTAGCATCATCACGTGACAGCCAGTAATTACCACTAGCATCATCACGTGACAGTCAGTAATTACCACTAGCATCATCACGTGACAGCCAGTAATTACCACTAGCATCATCACGTGACAGTCAGTAATTACCACTAGCATCATCACCTGACAGCCAGTAATTACCACTAGCATCATCACGTGACAGTCAGTAATTACCACTAGCATCATCACGTGACAGCCAGTAATTACCACTAGCATCATCACGTGACAGTCAGTAATTACAACTAGCATCATCACGTGACAGCCAGTAATTACCACTAGCATCATCACGTGACAGCCAGTAATTACCACTAGCATCATCACGTGACAGTCAGTAATTACCACTAGCATCATCACGTGACAGCCAGTAATTACCACTAGCATCATCACGTGACAGTCAGTAATTACCACTAGCATCATCACCTGACAGCCAGTAATTACCACTAGCATCATCACGTGACAGTCAGTAATTACCACTAGCATCATCCCGTGACAGCCAGTAATTACCACTAGCATCATCACGTGACAGTCAGTAATTACCACTAGCATCATCACATGACAGTCAGTAATTACCACTAGCATCATCACGTGACAGTCAGTAATTACCACTAGCATCATCACGTGACAGCCAGTAATTACCACTAGCATCATCACGTGACAGTCAGTAATTACCACTAGCATCATCACGTGACAGCCAGTAATTACAACTCGCATCATCACGTGACAGCCAGTAATTACCACTAGCATCATCACGTGACAGCCAGTAATTACCACTAGCATCATCACGTGACTGTTAGTAATTACCACTAGCATCATCACGTGACAGCCAGTAATTACCACTAGCATCATCACGTGACAGTCAGTAATTACCACTAGCATCATCACGTGACAGTCAGTAATTACCACTAGCATATTCAGGTGACAGACAGTAATTACAACTAGCATCATCACGTGACAGTCAGTAATTACCACTAGCATCATCAGGTGACAGTCAGTAATTACCACTAGCATCATCACGTGACAGTCAGTAATTACAACTAGCATCATCAGGCGACAGCCAGTAATTACCACTAGCATCATCACGTGACAGACAGTAATTACCACTAGCATCATCACGTGACAGACAGTAATTACCACTAGCATCATCACGTGACAGCCAGTAATTACCACTAGCATCATCACGTGACAGCCAGTAATTACCACTAGCATCATTACGTGACAGCCAGTAATTACCACTAGCATCATCACGTGACAGTCAGTAATTACCACTAGCATCATCACGTGACAGCCAGTAATTACCACTAGCATCATCACGTGACAGTCAGTAATTACCACTAGCATCATCACGTGACAGCCAGTAATTACCACTAGCATCATCACGTGACAGTCAGTAATTACCACTAGCATCATCACATGACAGTCAGTAATTACCACTAGCATCATCACGTGACAGTCAGTAATTACCACTAGCATCATCACGTGACAGCCAGTAATTACCACTAGCATCATCACGTGACAGTCAGTAATTACCACTAGCATCATCACGTGACAGCCAGTAATTACAACTCGCATCATCACGTGACAGCCAGTAATTACCACTAGCATCATCACGTGACAGTTAGTAATTACCACTAGCATCATCACGTGACAGCCAGTAATTACCACTAGCATCATCACGTGACAGTCAGTAATTACCACTAGCATCATCACGTGACAGTCAGTAATTACCACTAGCATCATCAGGTGACAGACAGTAATTACAACTAGCATCATCACGTGACAGTCAGTAATTACCACTAGCATCATCAGGTGACAGTCAGTAATTACCACTAGCATCATCACGTGACAGTCAGTAATTACAACTAGCATCATCACGTGACAGTCAGTAATTACCACTAGCATCATCACGTGACAGCCAGTAATTACCACTAGCATCATCACGTGACAGCCAGTAATTACCACTAGCATCATCACGTGACAGTCAGTAATTACCACTAGCATCATCACGTGACAGCCAGTAATTACCACTAGCATCATCACGTGACAGTCAGTAATTACCACTAGCATCATCACGTGACAGCCAGTAATTACAACTTGCATCATCACGTGACAGCCAGTAATTACCACTAGCATCATCACGTGACAGTCAGTAATTACCACTAGCATCATCACGTGACAGCCAGTAATTACCACTAGCATCATCAGGTGACAGTCAGTAATTACCACTAGCATCATCACGTGACAGTCAGTAATTACCACTAGCATCATCACGTGACAGTCAGTAATTACCACTAGCATCATCACGTGGCAGTCAGTAATTACAACTCGCATCATCACGTGACAGCCAGTAATTACCACTAGCATCATCACGTGACAGCCAGTAATTACCACTAGCATCATCACGTGACTGTTAGTAATTACCACTAGCATCATCACGTGACAGCCAGTAATTACCACTAGCATCATCACGTGACAGTCAGTAATTACCACTAGCATCATCACGTGACAGTCAGTAATTACCACTAGCATATTCAGGTGACAGACAGTAATTACAACTAGCATCATCACGTGACAGTCAGTAATTACCACTAGCATCATCAGGTGACAGTCAGTAATTACCACTAGCATCATCACGTGACAGTCAGTAATTACAACTAGCATCATCAGGCGACAGCCAGTAATTACCACTAGCATCATCACGTGACAGACAGTAATTACCACTAGCATCATCACGTGACAGCCAGTAATTACCACTAGCATCATCACGTGACAGCCAGTAATTACCACTAGCATCATCACGTGACAGCCAGTAATTACCACTAGCATCATTACGTGACAGCCAGTAATTACCACTAGCATCATCACGTGACAGTCAGTAATTACCACTAGCATCATCACGTGACAGCCAGTAATTACCACTAGCATCATCACGTGACAGTCAGTAATTACCACTAGCATCATCACGTGACAGCCAGTAATTACCACTAGCATCATCACGTGACAGTCAGTAATTACCACTAGCATCATCACATGACAGTCAGTAATTACCACTAGCATCATCACGTGACAGTCAGTAATTACCACTAGCATCATCACGTGACAGCCAGTAATTACCACTAGCATCATCACGTGACAGTCAGTAATTACCACTAGCATCATCACGTGACAGCCAGTAATTACACTCGCATCATCACGTGACAGCCAGTAATTACCACTAGCATCATCACGTGACAGTAGTAATTACCACTAGCATCATCACGTGACAGCCAGTAATTACCACTAGCATCATCACGTGACAGTCAGTAATTACCACTAGCATCATCACGTGACAGTCAGTAATTACCACTAGCATCATCACGTGACAGACAGTAATTACCACTAGCATCATCACGTGACAGTCAGTAATTACCACTAGCATCATCAGGTGACAGTCAGTAATTACCACTAGCATCATCACGTGACAGTCAGTAATTACAACTAGCATCATCACGTGACAGTCAGTAATTACCACTAGCATCATCACGTGACAGCCAGTAATTACCACTAGCATCATCACGTGACAGCCAGTAATTACCACTAGCATCATCACGTGACAGACAGTAATTACCACTAGCATCATCACGTGACAGCCAGTAATTACCACTAGCATCATCACGTGACAGTCAGTAATTACCACTAGCATCATCACGTGACAGCCAGTAATTACCACTAGCATCATCACGTGACAGTCAGTAATTACCACTAGCATCATCACCTGACAGCCAGTAATTACCACTAGCATCATCACGTGACAGTCAGTAATTACCACTAGCATCATCACGTGACAGCCAGTAATTACCACTAGCATCATCACGTGACAGTCAGTAATTACCACTAGCATCATCACATGACAGTCAGTAATTACCACTAGCATCATCACGTGACAGTCAGTAATTACCACTAGCATCATCACGTGACAGCCAGTAATTACCACTAGCATCATCACGTGACAGTCAGTAATTACCACTAGCATCATCACGTGACAGCCAGTAATTACAACTCGCATCATCACGTGACAGCCAGTAATTACCACTAGCATCATCACGTGACAGCCAGTATTACCACTAGCATCATCACGTGACTGTTAGTAATTACCACTAGCATCATCACGTGACAGCCAGTAATTACCACTAGCATCATCACGTGACAGTCAGTAATTACCACTAGCATCATCACGTGACAGTCAGTAATTACCACTAGCATATTCAGGTGACAGACAGTAATTACAACTAGCATCATCACGTGACAGTCAGTAATTACCACTAGCATCATCAGGTGACAGTCAGTAATTACCACTAGCATCATCACGTGACAGTCAGTAATTACAACTAGCATCATCAGGCGACAGCCAGTAATTACCACTAGCATCATCACGTGACAGCCAGTAATTACCACTAGCATCATCACGTGACAGCCAGTAATTACCACTAGCATCATCACGTGACAGTCAGTAATTACCACTAGCATCATCACGTGACAGCCAGTAATTACCACTAGCATCATCACGTGACAGTCAGTAATTACCACTAGCATCATCACCTGACAGCCAGTAATTACCACTAGCATCATCACGTGACAGTCAGTAATTACCACTAGCATCATCACGTGACAGCCAGTAATTACCACTAGCATCATCACGTGACAGTCAGTAATTACAACTAGCATCATCACGTGACAGCCAGTAATTACCACTAGCATCATCACGTGACAGCCAGTAATTACCACTAGCATCATCACGTGACAGTCAGTAATTACCACTAGCATCATCACGTGACAGCCAGTAATTACCACTAGCATCATCACGTGACAGTCAGTAATTACCACTAGCATCATCACCTGACAGCCAGTAATTACCACTAGCATCATCACGTGACAGTCAGTAATTACCACTAGCATCATCCCGTGACAGCCAGTAATTACCACTAGCATCATCACGTGACAGTCAGTAATTACCACTAGCATCATCACATGACAGTCAGTAATTACCACTAGCATCATCACGTGACAGTCAGTAATTACCACTAGCATCATCACGTGACAGCCAGTAATTACCACTAGCATCATCACGTGACAGTCAGTAATTACCACTAGCATCATCACGTGACAGCCAGTAATTACAACTCGCATCATCACGTGACAGCCAGTAATTACCACTAGCATCATCACGTGACAGCCAGTAATTACCACTAGCATCATCACGTGACTGTTAGTAATTACCACTAGCATCATCACGTGACAGCCAGTAATTACCACTAGCATCATCACGTGACAGTCAGTAATTACCACTAGCATCATCACGTGACAGTCAGTAATTACCACTAGCATATTCAGGTGACAGACAGTAATTACAACTAGCATCATCACGTGACAGTCAGTAATTACCACTAGCATCATCAGGTGACAGTCAGTAATTACCACTAGCATCATCACGTGACAGTCAGTAATTACACTAGCATCATCAGGCGACAGCCAGTAATTACCACTAGCATCATCACGTGACAGACAGTAATTACCACTAGCATCATCACGTGACAGACAGTAATTACCACTAGCATCATCACGTGACAGCCAGTAATTACCACTAGCATCATCACGTGACAGCCAGTAATTACCACTAGCATCATTACGTGACAGCCAGTAATTACCACTAGCATCATCACGTGACAGTCAGTAATTACCACTAGCATCATCACGTGACAGCCAGTAATTACCACTAGCATCATCACGTGACAGTCAGTAATTACCACTAGCATCATCACGTGACAGCCAGTAATTACCACTAGCAATCATCACGTGACAGTCAGTAATTACCACTAGCATCATCACATGACAGTCAGTAATTACCACTAGCATCATCACGTGACAGTCAGTAATTACCACTAGCATCATCACGTGACAGCCAGTAATTACCACTAGCATCATCACGTGACAGTCAGTAATTACCACTAGCATCATCACGTGACAGCCAGTAATTACAACTTGCATCATCACGTGACAGCCAGTAATTACCACTAGCATCATCACGTGACAGTCAGTAATTACCACTAGCATCATCACGTGACAGCCAGTAATTACCACTAGCATCATCAGGTGACAGTCAGTAATTACCACTAGCATCATCACGTGACAGTCAGTAATTACCACTAGCATCATCACGTGACAGTCAGTAATTACCACTAGCATCATCACGTGGCAGTCAGTAATTACCACAAGCATCATCACGTGACAGTCAGTAATTACCACTAGCATCATCACGTGACAGTCAGTAATTACAACTAGCATCATCACGTGACAGTCAGTAATTACCACTAGCATCATCACGTGACAGTCAGTAATTACAACTAGCATCATCAGGTGACAGCCAGTAATTACCACTAGCATCATCACGTGACAGACAGTAATTACCACTAGCATCATCACGTGACAGCCAGTAATTACCACTAGCATCATCACGTGACAGCCAGTAATTACACTAGCATCATCACGTGACAGCCAGTAATTACCACTAGCATCATCACGTGACAGCCAGTAATTACCACTAGCATCATCACGTGACAGCCAGTAATTACCACTAGCATCATCACGTGACAGTCAGTAATTACCACTAGCATCATCACCTGACAGCCAGTAATTACCACTAGCATCATCACGTGACAGTCAGTAATTACCACTAGCATCATCACGTGACAGCCAGTAATTACCACTAGCATCATCACGTGACAGTCAGTAATTACCACTAGCATCATCACATGACAGTCAGTAATTACCACTAGCATCATCACGTGACAGTCAGTAATTACCACTAGCATCATCACGTGACAGCCAGTAATTACCACTAGCATCATCACGTGACAGTCAGTAATTACCACTAGCATCATCACGTGACAGCCAGTAATTACAACTCGCATCATCACGTGACAGCCAGTAATTACCACTAGCATCATCACGTGACAGCCAGTAATTACCACTAGCATCATCACGTGACTGTTAGTAATTACCACTAGCATCATCACGTGACAGCCAGTAATTACCACTAGCATCATCCGTGACAGTCAGTAATTACCACTAGCATCATCACGTGACAGTCAGTAATTACCACTAGCATATTCAGGTGACAGACAGTAATTACAACTAGCATCATCACGTGACAGTCAGTAATTACCACTAGCATCATCAGGTGACAGTCAGTAATTACCACTAGCATCATCACGTGACAGTCAGTAATTACAACTAGCATCATCAGGCGACAGCCAGTAATTACCACTAGCATCATTACGTGACAGCCAGTAATTACCACTAGCATCATCACGTGACAGCCAGTAATTACCACTAGCATCATTACGTGACAGCCAGTAATTACCACTAGCATCATCACGTGACAGTCAGTAATTACCACTAGCATCATCACGTGACAGTCAGTAATTACCACTAGCATCATCACGTGACAGCCAGTAATTACCACTAGCATCATTACGTGACAGTCAGTAATTACAACTAGCATCATCACGTGACAGCCGAATTACCACTAGCATAATACGTACCACTAGCATCATTACGTGACAGCCAGTAATTACCACTAGCATCATCACGTGACAGTCAGTAATTACCACTAGCATCATCACGTGACAGCCAGTAATTACCACTAGCATCATCACGTGACAGTCAGTAATTACCACTAGCATCATCACGTGACAGTCAGTAATTAACACTAGCATCATCACGTGACAGTCAGTAATTACCACTAGCATCATCACAGGACAGTCAGTAATTACCACTAGCATCATCACGTGACAGTCAGTAATTACCACTAGCATCATCACGTGACAGTCAGTATTACCACTAGCATCATCACGTGACAGCCAGTAATTACAACTCGCATCATCACGTGACAGCCAGTAATTACAACTAGCATCATCACGTGACAGTTAGTAATTACCACTAGCATCATCACTTGACAGCCTAGTAATTACCACTAGCATCATCACGTGACAGTCAGTAATTACCACTAGCATCATCACGTGACAGTCAGTAATTACCACTAGCATCATCAGGTGACAGACAGTAATTACAACTAGCATCATCACGTGACAGTCAGTAATTACCACTAGCATCATCAGGTGACAGTCAGTAATTACCACTAGCATCATCACGTGACAGTCAGTAATTACAACTAGCATCATCACGTGACAGTCAGTAATTACCACTAGCATCATCACGTGACAGCAGTAATTACCACTAGCATCATCACGTGACAGCCAGTAATTACCACTAGCATCATCACGTGACAGTCAGTAATTACCACTAGCATCATCACGTGACAGCCAGTAATTACAACTTGCATCATCACGTGACAGCCAGTAATTACCACTAGCATCATCACGTGACAGTCAGTAATTACCACTAGCATCATCACGTGACAGCCAGTAATTACCACTAGCATCATCAGGTGACAGTCAGTAATTACCACTAGCATCATCACGTGACAGTCAGTAATTACCACTAGCATCATCACGTGACAGTCAGTAATTACCACTAGCATCATCACGTGCAGTCAGTAATTACCACAAGCATCATCACGTGACAGTCAGTAATTACCACTAGCATCATCACGTGACAGTCAGTAATTACAACAAGCATCATCACGTGACAGTCAGTAATTACCACTAGCATCATCACGTGACAGTCAGTAATTACAACTAGCATCATCAGGTGACAGCCAGTAATTACCACTAGCATCATCACGTGACAGACAGTAATTACCACTAGCATCATCACGTGACAGCCAGTAATACCACTAGCATCATCACGTGACAGCCAGTAATTACCACTAGCATCATCACGTGACAGCCAGTAATTACCACTAGCATCATCACGTGACAGCCAGTAATTACCACTAGCATCATCACGTGACAGCCAGTAATTACCACTAGCATCATCACGTGACAGTCAGTAATTACCACTAGCATCATCACCTGACAGCCAGTAATTACCACTAGCATCATCACGTGACAGTCAGTAATTACCACTAGCATCATCACGTGACAGCCAGTAATTACCACTAGCATCATCACGTGACAGTCAGTAATTACCACTAGCATCATCACATGACAGTCAGTAATTACCACTAGCATCATCACGTGACAGTCAGTAATTACCACTAGCATCATCACGTGACAGCCAGTAATTACCACTAGCATCATCACGTGACAGTCAGTAATTACCACTAGCATCATCACGTGACAGCCAGTAATTACAACTCGCATCATCACGTGACAGCCAGTAATTACCACTAGCATCATCACGTGACAGCCAGTAATTACCACTAGCATCATCACGTGACTGTTAGTAATTACCACTAGCATCATCACGTGACAGCCAGTAATTACCACTAGCATCATCACGTGACAGTCAGTAATTACCACTAGCATCATCACGTGACAGTCAGTAATTACCACTAGCATATTCAGGTGACAGACAGTAATTACAACTAGCATCATCACGTGACAGTCAGTAATTACCACTAGCATCATCAGGTGACAGTCATAATTACCACTAGCATCATCACGTGACAGTCAGTAATTACAACTAGCATCATCAGGCGACAGCCAGTAATTACCACTAGCATCATCACGTGACAGACAGTAATTACCACTAGCATCATCACGTGACAGCCAGTAATTACCACTAGCATCATCACGTGACAGCCAGTAATTACCACTAGCATCATCACGTGACAGCCAGTAATTACCACTAGCATCATTACGTGACAGCCAGTAATTACCACTAGCATCATCACGTGACAGTCAGTAATTACCACTAGCATCATCACGTGACAGCCAGTAATTACCACTAGCATCATCACGTGACAGTCAGTAATTACCACTAGCATCATCACGTGACAGCCAGTAATTACCACTAGCATCATCACGTGACAGTCAGTAATTACCACTAGCATCATCACATGACAGTCAGTAATTACCACTAGCATCATCACGTGACAGTCAGTAATTACCACTAGCATCATCACGTGACAGCCAGTAATTACCACTAGCATCATCACGTGACAGTCAGTAATTACCACTAGCATCATCACGTGACAGCCAGTAATTACAACTCGCATCATCACGTGACAGCCAGTAATTACCACTAGCATCATCACGTGACAGTTAGTAATTACCACTAGCATCATCACGTGACAGCCAGTAATTACCACTAGCATCATCACGTGACAGTCAGTAATTACCACTAGCATCATCACGTGACAGTCAGTAATTACCACTAGCATCATCAGGTGACAGACAGTAATTACAACTAGCATCATCACGTGACAGTCAGTAATTACCACTAGCATCATCAGGTGACAGTCAGTAATTACCACTAGCATCATCACGTGACAGTCAGTAATTACAACTAGCATCATCACGTGACAGTCAGTAATTACCACTAGCATCATCAGGTGACAGACAGTAATTACAACTAGCATCATCACGTGACAGTCAGTAATTACAACTAGCATCATCACGTGACAGTCAGTAATTACCACTAGCATCATCACGTGACAGCCAGTAATTACCACTAGCATCATCACGTGACAGCCAGTAATTACCACTAGCATCATCACGTGACAGTCAGTAATTACCACTAGCATCATCACGTGACAGCCAGTAATTACAACTTGCATCATCACGTGACAGCCAGTAATTACCACTAGCATCATCACGTGACAGTCAGTAATTACCACTAGCATCATCACGTGACAGCCAGTAATTACCACTAGCATCATCAGGTGACAGTCAGTAATTACCACTAGCATCATCACGTGACAGTCAGTAATTACCACTAGCATCATCACGTGACAGTCAGTAATTACCACTAGCATCATCACGTGGCAGTCAGTAATTACCACAAGCATCATCACGTGACAGTCAGTAATTACCACTAGCATCATCACGTGACAGTCAGTAATTACAACAAGCATCATCACGTGACAGTCAGTAATTACCACTAGCATCATCACGTGACAGTCAGTAATTACAACTAGCATCATCAGGTGACAGCCAGTAATTACCACTAGCATCATCACGTGACAGACAGTAATTACCACTAGCATCATCACGTGACAGCCAGTAATTACCACTAGCATCATCACGTGACAGCCAGTAATTACCACTAGCATCATCACGTGACAGCCAGTAATTACCACTAGCATCATCACGTGACAGCCAGTAATTACCACTAGCATCATCACGTGACAGCCAGTATTACCACTAGCATCATCACGTGACAGTCAGTAATTACCACTAGCATCATCACCTGACAGCCAGTAATTACCACTAGCATCATCACGTGACAGTCAGTAATTACCACTAGCATCATCACGTGACAGCCAGTAATTACCACTAGCATCATCACGTGACAGTCAGTAATTACCACTAGCATCATCACATGACAGTCAGTAATTACCACTAGCATCATCACGTGACAGTCAGTAATTACCACTAGCATCATCACGTGACAGCCAGTAATTACCACTAGCATCATCACGTGACAGTCAGTAATTACCACTAGCATCATCACGTGACAGCCAGTAATTACAACTCGCATCATCACGTGACAGCCAGTAATTACCACTAGCATCATCACGTGACAGCCAGTAATTACCACTAGCATCATCACGTGACTGTTAGTAATTACCACTAGCATCATCACGTGACAGCCAGTAATTACCACTAGCATCATCACGTGACAGTCAGTAATTACCACTAGCATCATCACGTGACAGTCAGTAATTACCACTAGCATATTCAGGTGACAGACAGTAATTACAACTAGCATCATCACGTGACAGTCAGTAATTACCACTAGCATCATCAGGTGACAGTCAGTAATTACCACTAGCATCATCACGTGACAGTCAGTAATTACAACTAGCATCATCAGGCGACAGCCAGTAATTACCACTAGCATCATCACGTGACAGACAGTAATTACCACTAGCATCATCACGTGACAGCCAGTAATTACCACTAGCATCATCACGTGACAGCCAGTAATTACCACTAGCATCATCACGTGACAGCCAGTAATTACCACTAGCATCATTACGTGACAGCCAGTAATTACCACTAGCATCATCACGTGACAGTCAGTAATTACCACTAGCATCATCACGTGACAGCCAGTAATTACCACTAGCATCATCACGTGACAGTCAGTAATTACCACTAGCATCATCACGTGACAGCCAGTAATTACCACTAGCATCATCACGTGACAGTCAGTAATTACCACTAGCATCATCACATGACAGTCAGTAATTACCACTAGCATCATCACGTGACAGTCAGTAATTACCACTAGCATCATCACGTGACAGCCAGTAATTACCACTAGCATCATCACGTGACAGTCAGTAATTACCACTAGCATCATCACGTGACAGCCAGTAATTACAACTCGCATCATCACGTGACAGCCAGTAATTACCACTAGCATCATCACGTGACAGTTAGTAATTACCACTAGCATCATCACGTGACAGCCAGTAATTACCACTAGCATCATCACGTGACAGTCAGTAATTACCACTAGCATCATCACGTGACAGTCAGTAATTACCACTAGCATCATCAGGTGACAGACAGTAATTACAACTAGCATCATCACGTGACAGTCAGTAATTACCACTAGCATCATCAGGTGACAGTCAGTAATTACCACTAGCATCATCACGTGACAGTCAGTAATTACAACTAGCATCATCACGTGACAGTCAGTAATTACCACTAGCATCATCACGTGACAGCCAGTAATTACCACTAGCATCATCACGTGACAGCCAGTAATTACCACTAGCATCATCACGTGACAGTCAGTAATTACCACTAGCATCATCACGTGACAGCCAGTAATTACCACTAGCATCATCACGTGACAGTCAGTAATTACCACTAGCATCATCACGTGACAGCCAGTAATTACAACTTGCATCATCACGTGACAGCCAGTAATTACCACTAGCATCATCACGTGACAGTCAGTAATTACCACTAGCATCATCACGTGACAGCCAGTAATTACCACTAGCATCATCAGGTGACAGTCAGTAATTACCACTAGCATCATCACGTGACAGTCAGTAATTACCACTAGCATCATCACGTGGCAGTCAGTAATTACCACAAGCATCATCACGTGACAGTCAGTAATTACCACAAGCATCATCACGTGACAGCCAGTAATTACCACTAGCATCATCACGTGACAGTCAGTAATTACCACTAGCATCATCACGTGACAGCCAGTAATTACAACTCGCATCATCACGTGACAGCCAGTAATTACCACTAGCATCATCACGTGACAGTTAGTAATTACCACTAGCATCATCACGTGACAGCCAGTAATTACCACTAGCATCATCACGTGACAGTCAGTAATTACCACTAGCATCATCACGTGACAGTCAGTAATTACCACTAGCATCATCAGGTGACAGACAGTAATTACAACTAGCATCATCACGTGACAGTCAGTAATTACCACTAGCATCATCAGGTGACAGTCAGTAATTACCACTAGCATCATCACGTGACAGTCAGTAATTACAACTAGCATCATCACGTGACAGTCAGTAATTACCACTAGCATCATCACGTGACAGCCAGTAATTACCACTAGCATCATCACGTGACAGCCAGTAATTACCACTAGCATCATCACGTGACAGTCAGTAATTACCACTAGCATCATCACGTGACAGCCAGTAATTACCACTAGCATCATCACGTGACAGTCAGTAATTACCACTAGCATCATCACGTGACAGCCAGTAATTACAACTTGCATCATCACGTGACAGCCAGTAATTACCACTAGCATCATCACGTGACAGTCAGTAATTACCACTAGCATCATCACGTGACAGCCAGTAATTACCACTAGCATCATCAGGTGACAGTCAGTAATTACCACTAGCATCATCACGTGACAGTCAGTAATTACCACTAGCATCATCACGTGGCAGTCAGTAATTACCACAAGCATCATCACGTGACAGTCAGTAATTACCACTAGCATCATCACGTGACAGTCAGTAATTACAACTAGCATCATCACGTGACAGTCAGTAATTACCACTAGCATCATCACGTGACAGTCAGTAATTACAACTAGCATCATCAGGTGACAGCCAGTAATTACCACTAGCATCATCACGTGACAGACAGTAATTACCACTAGCATCATCACGTGACAGCCAGTAATTACCACTAGCATCATCACGTGACAGCCAGTAATTACCACTAGCATCATCACGTGACAGCCAGTAATTACCACTAGCATCATCACGTGACAGCCAGTAATTACCACTAGCATCATCACGTGACAGTCAGTAATTACCACTAGCATCATCACGTGACAGCCAGTAATTACCACTAGCATCATCACGTAACAGTCAGTAATTACCACTAGCATCATCACGTGACAGCCAGTAATTACCACTAGCATCATCACGTGACAGTCAGTAATTACCACTAGCATCATCACGTGACAGCCAGTAATTACCACTAGCATCATCACGTGACAGTCAGTAATTACAACTATCATCATCAGTCAGTAATTACCACTAGCATCATCACGTGACAGTCAGTAATTACAACTAGCATCATCACGTGACAGTCAGTAATTACCACTAGTATCATCACGTGACAGCCAGTAATTACAACTAGCATCATCACGTGACAGTCAGTAATTACCACTAGCATCATCACGTGACAGCCAGTAATTACCACTAGCATCATCACGTGACAGCCAGTAATTACCACTAGCATCATCACGTGACAGTCAGTAATTACCACTAGCATCATCACGTGACAGCCAGTAATTACCACTAGCATCATCAAGCGACAGCCAGTAATTACCACTAGCATCATCAGTTGACAGTCAGTAATTACAACTAGCATCATCAGGCGACAGCCAGTAATTACCACTAGCATCATCAGGTGACAGCCAGTAATTACCACTAGCATCATCAGGCGACAGCCAGTAATTACCACTAGCATCATCAGGTGACAGTCAGTAATTACAACTAGCATCATCAGGCGACAGCCAGTAATTACCACTAGCATCATCAGGTGACAGTCAGTAATTACAACTAGCATCATCAGGCGACAGCCAGTAATTACCACTAGCATCATCAGGTGACAGCCAGTAATTACCACTAGCATCATCAGGCGACAGCCAGTAATTACCACTAGCATCATCAGATGACAGCCAGAGTTTGTGGAGAAATCCTCCTCCTGTTTCGTCCGCGATTGCCTCCGTTTTAAACTGACTCCGCATCGCATTGCCCCGACTGACAGGTGACGACACCGCTCAGCGTCACGACGGGGTTTGTGAAGCGATCCCAGCACCGCCAGAGCGATCTCTCTCTCTCTCTCGCTGTGTCGGGCGCTCAAGAGGTCGACGAGTCGCAATATTTGGTGGGGGTGGAGTGGGAGCGGTAGGGCGTGGGTGGACAGCCACTCGCCCCACTCGCCCGCCCGCGTCTCTCCCACCCGGTGCCCACTCCGTCCCGTCACTTCGCGTCTCCGTCAGTCTGTCGAGGCCGCCGTCGCGACTTGTCACATGGTTTATGGTTTCCCTCGTATCATCCGTGGGAGTCGTTGCTTCCATTTCGGAGGCGCCTGTCAGGATCAGCGCGATGGCTGCTGTCGTCGGTGTTGTTCTCGTCGTGGTTGCTCTTGTTGCTGCTGGTGTTTTGTTATGTTTTGAATGTCTACTCTCCTGGATTATTTTAAAGCTATAATTTTACTTTTAGTTACATGTAATATTTTTAAGTTTTCATTTTAACGGGTTTTTTTGTCAATCGGGATAATACGCAGCAGCA
Organism: Lethenteron reissneri; assembly: GCF_015708825.2. Taxonomy (NCBI): domain Eukaryota; kingdom Metazoa; phylum Chordata; class Hyperoartia; order Petromyzontiformes; family Petromyzontidae; genus Lethenteron; species Lethenteron reissneri. Next base: position 10,062,749 of record NC_083828.1, on the reverse strand, counting down.
GCAGCAGCAGCATCGGTCCCCTTCCTAGGCAGCACCCTCCTGACAAAACGAGTCTTGAGACCCAAGTCAGGATTTCCCGGGCAAACGAGCGAAAGTAACGACCGCAGTGATATTCCGGCGAAGAATTCTCGACGTGAAAAACATCTTCGGTGGCAGCTTCACGGATCACTTCATCCTGGTGCTGCCTACCGCGACGGAGGGACCGCTGGGTCGGTCCACCCCCTTCTCGATCACAGCCGGAGCTTCGCTCGACGCCGCAAATACGAATTGAAGGCGAGAGATGGAGGCGAGAGTTCTGCGGTGCGGCCGAAGTCACGAAACGAGCGTCTCTCTCAACCGTGGAACCTCACCCGGTTTCACCGTCCCACGCCGACAATGGGTCGGCCATCAACCGAATCGGGAGCCGGGCCACGTGGCTGATGCGGCAACGCGATGCCACGAATGGCGCCTTCTAAGAACCATCGACCCGCACATCGTAAACGCTCCGCCGCCACCGCCGCCGCCTTCACTCCTTTGAAAAAGGAACGGACGATGATCAACGCTGCTTCTGGACAGACAATTGAGTGGATAACGACGTCTAAAATTACATCTTGAATCTGCTGCTATGGTGATGGTGGCGGTGACGTCGCTGTCACGTGGTTGCCTACGTAGAGATTTGTATCACTACTTCACCTGGTGTAGGCCAATCAGTTCCAAAGATAAAGCAAACATCATCAACGTTTTGATTTAAAGCTTTCGTGACTGCAGTGATTCATATTCTTGGTTGTTTCGGTAAAGTCACGTAGAAGGGAAATAATAAAATAATACAAACATAAAACAATAAAAATGCTCACGATGTTTCGACTGCAACACAAGCAATCGTCATCAGGTGTGAAATCCACACATTTTCTTGCTGTGGATTTCACACCTGATGATGGTTGCTTGTGTTGCAGTCGAAACGTCGTGATAATTTTTATTGTTTTATATTTGGATTATTTTATTACTTCCCTTCTACGTGACTTTACCGAAAGAACCAAGAATATCATCAACGTTTGTTTGCATGTCCACCAGAAGTACTGTGTGTGGTTAACGCAGACTTGATTCCTTACAAAATGTTTCTATTTGGTGTTTGAACATCTGAACACCTCCTGTTTTAAACTTGATTTAGAGCTTTCGTGACTGCAAGAATTACTCGTTGGTTTTTTCGGTAAAGTCACGTAGCAATTAATTTGTTTAATTTATTTTTCTTTCTACTTGACTTTACCGAAATAACCAAATAGTACCTCATGTTTTATTGCCAGTAAGGCTAACATCTATTATTGTTTGACATACTTTGATACGGGAAAAAAAGGTCCCGTGATGTAGCTGCTCACCCCGAGTTATGCATACTCTGATACGTTCATTGTCTTGATCTTGTTCACCTTTTTAAATCATTTATATTAAGTTCGCATGCTTGCTTGCGTGCTTGCTTGCTTACGACCGTGCAAATCTTTTGGTCGTTTTTTAACCCACTTCCCGTGATCCAATCGAGCTGACATTTTTCACACAGACTCGTTGTGCCAGACAATTAATGTTCGTGAAAAAAATTCCCAAAATTGTACACTTTTTAGGCAAAAAAAATATATTTTACATATATTCAAATAGAACGCATTCATGGCTTTGGCTGAACGTCATAGTGTAAGAGCCCAGAGCGTAACCCCTCCACAGGCCGTGGCGGAGTAGCGCAGTTGGTAGCGCCCTTGCTTCCCATGCCAAAGGTCGCGGGATCGATCCCCGCGTCCTCCACAGGCGAATATATTTTTAAATCCTTTATATTAAGTTCGCCGCCACGCATATAAAGGATTTATAGTGAAAAACTTTGTTTTTACGGGTTATACTTATTTGGCATTTTCTGGTCTGACACTGGTGAAACGAGGCCCTAAAGAAGGTTGTCTCTGGTGTAAAGCAATCAGTTTCAAAGACAATGCAAATATTATCAGACCATGTGGGTTTGCATGTTCACCACAAGTACTGTGTGGTTAATGCAGGACTTGATTCCTCGCAAAAGGTTTCTATTAGGTGTTTGAACATCTAAACACCTTGATTTAAAGCTTTCGTGACTGCAGGGATTCATATTCTTGGTTCTTTCGGTAAAGTCACGTAGAAGGGAAATAATAAAATAATATTAATATTTAAAACATTTTTATATTAATATTATTTTATTATTTCCCTTCTACGTGACTTTACCGAAAGAACCAAGAATATGAATATCTAAACACCTGTTTTATTTTTTCTTCTTCTTGGTTCTTTCGGTAAAGTCACGTAGAAGGGAAGTAATAAAATAATGAAAATAAAACATAATAAAATAAAATAATTCTCACGACGTTTCGGCTACAACGCAAGCAGCCGTCTTCAGGCTTTATTGCCAGAAAGGGTAAAACCGATTATACTTGTTTCATACAGTCTTGGGTGTTTATAATATTCTGACCCCATGGATCCCCCTACTTGACATCTGTGGATAAAAAGGAGCTTCATAGGTAATCGGATTCCTCCATTATAAATAAATAATTATCGATTCTGAACCTCGCGTGAAAACTACCATGAACATATCAAAATCGAAGTTAAGAGACCAACATCATCACACGTACGGTAGATAATCGATTATCACACCACTTCGGGGGGGGGGGAAGGGGTGGCCAGATTTTTTAAAACGACGGATAATCCACTCACCATAATTATTTGAAATAGCGTATCTTTGCACGTTCTTATAAACCATTATGTTTCAAGGTGTTGTGTGTACGCTTGGTTCAGTGTTTCCCGATTGGCAGAGTCGGCACGTGTGGTGTATGAAGGTTAACCACGTGGGGCGGGGGGGGGCGATGTTGCTGCTGATGTTGCTGCTGCGTTGGCAGCGGTGTCCAAACACACTTCGCAAAAACTCAAAACATTCACCAATGACACTGTGGTCTTAAAGGACAATACAAAGACAAAGATCCCCCGTGTAGCCTTAACAGACTGTTGGGGCAAGTGCTGTTCGCGAGGAGTAACCTATGAAGACCGGCACGGCACACGAGGGGGTGGGTGCACACCACCACTCCCGGCCGCCTTTGTTTCCCCAGTGGCGACGATTTGACAGACTGCACCAAGGCACTCATTTTATGCTGAGTCGACCTAAGGGAGGAAGCCCAGGACCGGTTCAGATAAATCATCACTGGTGTTGGAGGTGGACGTGAGCGGCAATCGAACTCGGCTCGCCGGGTTCGCAGCTCAGCACGCGAACCACAAGCACCACCCACCCCCCCGCCCCCCAACACACACAAAGTACAATACGCGACGTTTCGGGCAAGTGCCCTTCCTTATCGCGCTTCGGGATAACCGATGAACGGCCGCGGGTGGAGCGCGCGTGGTGGGGGGGGGGGGGGGTGTTGTGGGGGCCCCCACTGACCGGGCCGCTGGGCCCTGCTGTTGGCCTCCCCGCGGTCTGCGTGCGGCAGGGGCCCCGCCAGGCCGACGGGAGACGCCGCGGCAGAGCCCGGGCTGCACGGCGAGGGGCCTGAGGCGGGCGACTTGGGCCCCCGGGGGCTGTGGGTGGGCGTCAGGCCGGGAGAGGAGTGCTGAGATCCGTGCTGCTCTTCCTGGGCCAGCGCCTGCAACACGAGGGGGGGGGGGTCATCAGAGGGCTGCCACTGTGACTAGGAGATGTTAACTGCCTCGCCAGGTATGCGATAGGGCATGGGTTCGATCCCTGGACACTGACGCCTGCTGCTGTATATGTTGAGTTTGTGTCTCTCTCATCATCATCACGGTGACTAGGAGATGTTAACTGCCTCGCCTGGTATGCAGCAGGCATGGGTTCGATCCGTGGACCCTGACGCCTGCTGCTGTATATTTGGAGTTTGTGTGTCTCTCTCTCATCATCATCATCACAGTGGCTAGGAGATGTTAACTGCCTCGCCTGGTATGCAGCAGGGCATGGGTTCGATCCCTGGACACTGACGCCTGCTGCTGTATATGTTGTGTCTCTCTCTCTCTCTCATCATCATCACGGTGGCTAGGAGATGTTAACTGCCTCGCCTGGTCTACAGGAGGTCGTGGGTTCGATCCCTGGACACTGACGCCTGCTGTTGTATATTTGGAGTTTGTGTCTCTCTCTCTCATCATCATCATCATCACGGTGGCTAGGAGATGTTAATTGCCTCGCCTGGTATGCAGCAGGCATGGGTTCGATCTCTGGACCCCGACGCCTGCTGCTGTATATGTTGAGTTTGTGTCTCTCTCTCTCATCATCATCACGGTGGCTAGGAGATGTTAACTGCCTCGCCAGGTATGGAGGAGGTCGTGGGTTCGATCCCGACCCTGACGCCTGCTGCTGTATATTTAGAGTTTGCGGTGCCTCTACCTCTCTTTCTCTCTCCGTGGTCGCGTGGATTTTTCTGCGGGTCTTCCAGTTTTAGTCTCCACGTTTAGAATTCTAGTGAGATTCAGATACTTTATATTTAGAGGCTCAGATGTTCTCTATGCGGAGACTCTAAATTCAGAGACTCTCTATTCAGACTCAGATATTCTCTCTTTCAGTGACTCAGAACCTCTCTATTCAGAGACTCAAATATTATTGATTCAGAGACTCAAAACCTCTCTATTCAGAGACTCAGAAATGATCGATTCAGAGACTCAGGCACCGCCACAGCAACTCATAAATCCATAAAGAGACTCTTCATTCAGAAATTCAGAGAAACACGGAGACACTTTCCACTTAGAGACTCAGATACCTCCCCAGAGACTCAGCGAGACCCAGACAGACACCGAAAGACTCAGAGAGACTCAACGAAACTCGCAGAGCCTCGGCGAAACGTCGAGAGACTCGGTGAAACTCGGAGACTCGACGAGACACAGGCAGACTCAAGAGATGCATCGAGACTCGGCGAAGCACGGAGATACACAGTGAGACTCAGAGAGAGAGAGAGGGAGACTCAGAGAACTCCCCCTCGCACACCACCGTCACCCTGCCTGTGTGTGAGCTCCTCTCTGCTATACACGGCACCCCCCCCCCCCCCAATCTCCCACCTGGAAGGGAGCCCCCCCTGGGCTCGATCCGCGTCCCAGCAGTAGCAGTGCGTCCTTGATGCAGGCGCGGCAGGCGCTGTGCTGGCACGGCAGCAGGAGCGGCGTCGCGTACAGCTCCTTGCACATGGGGCACGTGAGCTCCCGCTCGATCGCCTTCAGAGGGACCTGCCGAGGAAGAAGGGTGATGATGAGAAGCCGCGGTGGCTAGGAGATGTTGACTACCTCGCCTGGTATACAGGAGGTCGTGGGTTCGATCCCGACCCTGACGCCTGCTGAACATTTGGAGTTTGCGTGTCTCTCTCTCTCTCTCTCATCATCATCACGGTGGCTAGGAGATGTTAACTACCTCGCCAGATATACAGGAGTTCGTGGGTTAGATCCCGACCCTGACGACCCCTGTATATGTGTATGCATGTTCAACTTATTTCGCGCCGTACGCAGCCAGCCGTGCTAATCGGAGGTGCGGGAATATTTGGAATATATTTGGAGTTTGCGGTGTCCCTCTCTCTCCCCGTGGTCGCGTGGATTTTTCTCCGGGTCCTCCGGTTTTTCCCTCCACATTCAGAATCACCGTCTCACGTGATGATGATGATGATAAGCCACTTTGATGAGCTGTCATTTGTGGCCCGGTCGCTTCTGAAAAATAGCTGTATAGCTCAGTGGGCCATACCTGGTAAAATAATAAAATACAAAGTTTATAGTGCAACCTGCTGATGAATGACGATCACGCCGCCCCCCATCGAAGCCTCGCGTTTTTACAGCGCCAATGAAGCCAATGGGTGGAAATTCCACGTTCACATTTTGATTGCAGAACGAATACATCTCGTGTATCGTCGCACTCATGACACACAAAGTTCTCGCCACAAGCGAGCCACCACAACACCCTCGCTGATCTCGTCAGGGAGCATGAACCCATCATCACGCCAACTCCGCTAATCCCTCGCAAGCAGCAGCGGCGGCGGCGGCTTTTGGCTGCCCATCGAACATAGATGGTGCCAGCATCTGCGGCCGTCTGGAACGTTCTCTGTGGAGCTGCGCACTTAGATTGACGAACTCGTTTCTTTAGAACTGCTCTTTCTGTCCTTAGTTCGTTGTCCTTCGCCCGCGCACCTCCCATGAGCGCGGTCGGCAACGTACGGTGCTAAAGAAGTTAAACACAAGGTACACTTAAACATGGTGGTGGGTCGAGGGGTGGGGAGGGGGAGGGGCGGCCTTACGACAGCCAACTCGTGGTTGGCTCGCACGTTAAAGTGGTTACTCAAATTTATCGACCCCCTCCCACCCCGGCTTTCTGGATGATGGGTTGAGAGTCAACCCCGAGCCGGGATCTGAATTTGCAGCCTTCCGGCCGTCACCGCCGCTGAGGCCAAATACCTCGACCCCGTGATGGGGCGTTCGTTCGTGAGCGAGGGACGCGCACTCGATGTGCCTCGTGTCCACCCCTCCTGTCGCATCAGTGCGGACAGGGGGAGACGGGGGACAGACTTTGACCTTTAAACAACTTTTATTGCCGTCAGCAGCAACATCATTGGAGGCGACTCCGATATGAAATACACAAAGTCACCAGCAAACAAATAAACGCTACAAATCCACGCGCTGTGGCGCTCAATGCACCACGCACAACACGAAAGAAAAGTCACGTGGTGGTGGTGGTGCCATCGCGCACGCCACGGCGACGAGCGAGCGCTTCAGAAGGTGAACACGAGGGTGCCGTCCACGCTGGTACAGAGACACAGAGAGAGAGAGGAGAGGCAGTCGAGGTGACTCGGTGGTTGGATTAAAAAATAAAAAATAAAAATCCGGCGCCTCGTTCGATGAGATCGCGACTACCGTACAAGTACAATAACAATTTTTTTTATTTAAAAATAAAACAATCATAAAAATAATTATTTTATTTTAAACAAAATAATTATTTTATTTCATTTTTCTACCTACGTGACTTTACCGAAAGAAACCAAAAACCAAAGAGAAACCAAAGAGTATGGATTCCTGCAGTCACGAAAGCTTCTAATCAAGACCAAAGAGATACATTTTTTGCAAGTAAGCAAGTACTGCATTACCCACACACACAGTGCTTGTGGTGAACACGCAAGTCAACGTGGCTCTGATAATATTCGCGTTGTGCGTGAAACTGATTGGCCGACACCATAGACAGCCTTCACTCTCCCCGGCCACAGACCGACTTTGCAAAATCAAACTCCGTGGAGACCCAGGCCTCATTTCTCAACAACAACAACAACAGACGACAGCGACGTTAAAGCACCCACGTGGGTTGTAGTTCAGCTGCCCCCCCCCCTCGCCATCAGCTGGTTAAAATTTTTGGAAATTGAGTTGAATCCAATTTGCATTTGAGGTCAGGGCTGGGTTTATTTTATTTTGCCAGCCCTGCGTCGCCCCTCCCAAGACGAAAAGCTTTGTCCTGCAGCAGGAGGCACGCGCACCGCACCCTCCCATCGCCCCCCCCCGTCTCCTCTCTGTCTCCCTCTTCACAGAACAATGCCACGTGTCCCTCACCCACCAACCCAACCCAACCCACCAAACCTACCACCCCACCCATCCAACCACCAACCCAACCACCCACCAATCCACCCACCCACCAACCCACCCACCCACCAACCCACCCACCAACCCACCCACCCACTAACCCACCCCCCCACCAATCCAACCCACCCACCCAACCACCCACCAACCCAACCACCCACCAACCCAACCACCCACCAACCCAACCACCAACCCACCCACCCACAAACCCAACCATCTACCAACCCAACCACCAACCCACCCACCCACAAACCCAACCATCCACCAACCCAACCACCCACCAACCCAACCACCTACCAACCAACCCACCCACCCACCCAACCACCAACCCACCCACCCACAAACCCAACCACCCACCAACCCAACCACCCAACCACCAACCCACCCAACCACCAACCCACCCACCCACAAACCCACCCACCCATCCAACCACCAACTCACCCACCCACAAACCCAACCACCCACCAACCCAACCACCCACCAACCCACCCACCCACCCAACCACCAACCCACCCACCCACCAACCCACCCACCTACAAACCCAACCACCAACCAACCCAACCACCCACCAACCCAACCACCAACCCACCAATCCAACCCACCAACCCCCACCAAATTGACTCCGATCTCCTCTCCTTAACCCAAATACACGCCGCTCCCAAAGCCTCGTTTCTAATCCGGATTAACCACTGAGCCATCGATCAATGAGCCCAGTGTATGGGTTTAAACATCCGACCACCCTCCCACCCCGACCCCATATACATCGCACACATGGCACCGTGCATTATTACGCTGTTCTGAAAACCTGATTCTGTTTGCTGATCTCTCTGCCATGAAGAAGGGTCATTCCCTAAACGTTACTTATTGTATATTTTATTATCTCTGTACTTTTAGTGATATTAGATGAATGTGTTGAGTTGTTGTTTGTGCATGTGCATCACTGCCAATGCAGTTTGATGAATGCAATGATGAGACAATGAAGGGACAATGATGGTACAATGATGATCCCCGTGTATTTGTTGTATGCATTTGTCACGAAGTACATATATTAAAATCAAACGTCATCAGCACGACACACGGCTCATATCATGCGTTGTTGCGTGGGTATCGACGATCCACAACTGATGCAAACGCAAAGACTCCGATTGAAACGGTGCTACTAATGAGTCAACGAGATGATTAACGAACCCAAAATAAAATAGAATCGATAAAATATTATCTCGATTCAAATAAACGACCCCGCCCTCTCGCCGGTGGGACCGTGATGCATCATCGCATCACCGGGCGTCGGTAAAAAATCGTTCCTTGCCATCAAACCACGAATTCATAAAAAAAAAAACGAAAAATGGACCATCCAACGTGTTTCTGCAAATATGAATTAATTGGTGGCCGCACAGACATTCATTCACTCATTCAATCGTCATTTCTTTCTCTTGAACCCCCCCCCCCCCCAAAGGGCATCATTTGTCCACGGTGACAAATATCATGCAATTGGATCTTAATGCCAAGTGGTGAAGGGTCAAGACTCCCACACCCCCCTCTCCACACTCACAGTCTCCCTCGTTAATTCTGCTGCCTGGACACATAGAGAGAGAGAGTGACTCACACAATAATAATTCAAAAAATTGTTGGCCCGCCATCGCTTCACACCACCACCACCACACACACACACAGAGTGAGAGAAGCACACAGGAGGAACGGGGGAGCGATGCCCGTGCTATGCGCACTTCGCAGGGCAGACCGGGTCGCGCGGCAACTGGGAGTGTGATTGAAGATGGGGCTGCGTGTGCGGTAGTGAGCAGCCAGACTTGCTTGTCGCTCCTTTAACCTTGCAAGCCGCGAGCGAGAAACAAAAATATATATAGCAAAGACAAAGATTCCCCCGTATAGACCGAGTAGACTGTTGGGGCAAGTGATGTTAGCGAGCATCTATGAAGGCCGGCACGGCATGCGAGGAGATGTGGGTGGCCGACACCACGCCGGCCGCCTTTGTCTCCCCAGTGGTGATGTTCACACACCGCATCAGGTACTCATTTGGGCTGAATAACCCACACACACACACAGACCCACACACACACAGACACACAGACACAGGCACCCAAATACAATGACAAAGATCCCCCGTATAGCCGAGGGGGGCCCCCATGACGAGTTCAGATAATTGTCATTGGTATTGGTGGCCGTGAACGGGAATCTAACTCGGACCGCCGGGTTCGTAGTGCAGCCCGCAAACCGCTACGTTACCGCTCCCCACGCATCATATATATGTGCAGCACACACACACACGCGCGCACACGTACTGCACCAGCGGGTGAACGCGCCAGTGAAATTCCACGTTTGTGCTTCCTTCACGCGAGAGAAAAAAAATATTAAATTGCGTCACGGGCATTGCTTGGGTGTGCACGCTAGCGCAGCGGGCAGGGTCACGCTCGGATAGGTCACCGCCATGCATAACAGGTGCTATAGGCCACGCGGCTCGCAGCGTCATCAATTGTTGTGCAGCACTTGGCGTGCGACCATCGCCTGCGGACGTCCGCGCCTTCACCAACTCGCACGCGACCGCCGTGGCAATGCACGGCGGTCGGAATGACCTCCACGATTCACCGCCAGAGAATGGGGGAGTGGGTCGTCATGCAGCAGTGGATAGACCAAAGCAACCTGCCCCGGGACCCGCCTAGACGCAGCAGACGGAACGAATACATTGGTGGCGCCGAGCGGAGGAATTAACACGGTTGGCGACGTACGGTGCGAAAGAAGTTCAGCATCCATGCATACAGCTGAGATGCGTCCGTACAAATAGCATTTTTCCTTTTTTCACCAACGTGAAAATAATATTTTTGGGACGATGACGATACGAGTTAACGCATTAACAGCATCGCCTTCAGCAAGCGCGCATGCATCCGTTTACCGCATTTTTGCATCGGCTAATAAAGCTGCGCACACAATTGTTTTTTTTTAAACATAACGATGATGCGTGCAGCGTTTTTTGTACGATTCTCGCGTTAGGCTGGGCGCGCGCGATAGAACGCGATCTGGTTTATAATGAACACGAGGAGGAGGAGGAGGAAACTTGGAAGTTGCAGCTCACCAACGCCCTCCTCCTTTGTGTGCGAATAACCAGAGGAGGCGAATGAAGCTACGGGAGACAAAGCCAACAAGCACATTCACGAGGCGCCACTACCACCACCACCACCACCACTTTAATAACCAGCACAAACACTACTACCATCTCTACCACTATCATTACCACCACCACTTTAATAACCAGCACAACCACTACTACCATCACTACCACTATCATTACCACCACCAATTTAATAACCAGCACAACCACTACTACTACCATCACTACCACTATCACCACCACCACTTTAATAACCAGAGGAGACAAATTAAGCTACGGGAGACAAAGCCAACAACCACATTCACGAGGCGCCACTGCTACCACCACCACTTTAATAACCAGCACAACTACTATCATTACCACCACTTTAATAACCAACACAACCACCACTACTACTACCATCACTACCACTATCACCACCACCACCACCACTTTAATAACCACCACGACCACAACCACTACTACTACCATCACTACCACTATCAGCACCACCACCACATTAATAACCACCACGAACACAACCACTACTACTACCACCACTACCACTATCACCACTACTTTAATAACCAGCACAACGACTACTACTACTACCATCACTACCAATATCACCACCGCTAATACCACCACAACTAACACCACTATCACCAAAACGTCACCACCACTTTAACCACCACCACCAACACCACTACGAGTACTACAACCATCACTACCACTACAACCACCGCTAATACCATCACTGCCACCACCACTACCACCACTATCACCATCAACACCCACTGTCATGATCATCATCACCACCACCAACACCATTAGCACGCCCACCACTATTGCCACCAAAAGACAAATACCCCCATATAGCCTTCAACAGACTGTTAGGGCAAGTGCAGTTTGCGAGCACCATCATTACTAAAGACACTACCGCTCCCCACCTGCAACACCACTACTACCACCACCATTATTACAACCACCATCGCCGCCACAACCACCACCACTATCACCGACACGACCGTCATCACCTTAACCACCATCATGATCATCACCCCCATCACCACCATTAACACCACCACCACTATCACCATCACCACCACTATCAACACCACCAGCACCACCACTATCACCACCACCATCAACACTATCACCACTATCACCACCACTATTACCACCATCACGGTCACCACCAATATTACCACCATTTTCACCACCACTATCACCACCACCACTACCACCATCACCATCACTACCACTATCACCACCACTATCACCACCACTTTTACCACCACCACTGTCACCACCACCACTATCACCACCACGATCACCACTATCACCACTATTACCACCACCACTGTCACCACCACTATCACCACCACTGTTACCACCACCACTGTCACCACCACTACTATCACCACCACTATCACCACCACCACGATCACCACTATCACCACTGTCACCACCACCGCCACTATCACCACCGTCACTACCACCACCACCACCATGATCACCACCACCGCCAATGTAATCACCACCACCGCCGCCACCACCGCCACCACCACCACCAAAGGCACCACGCGCAGGGCGCTCACGTTCCAGGTCAGCACCCCGCGCTCGAGGACAGCTCCCCCGTGGCCACTCCGCTCGGCCGCCGTCACGGGCGGGAGGCCGCTCGCCTCGGGGTGGGGGGTGGGGGGGCTGGTGCCCACTCGCCCCCCCCCCCCCCACACACACACCCAGGCGCCCTGGGCACGCGGGGACGATTGCAAAGGTCGATAGCCGGAGGTCGAAGGGCGACTGCGCTCAGGGCTGCGTTGTGCAGTGTCCGTGCGTGGGACTTCTTTCGCACCGTACGTAGCCGACCCCGTGCCAATCGGATGTGTGCGCAGGGGGAGGACAAGGAACTAGGCACCGTTTTAGAGACGTCAGTTCTCGACCTTGGTGCGTCTCACGGAAGATCCTCGGCAGATGCTTGGTCGGACGCTGATGCTGGTTGTAGTTTAGTTACGTGGTCTCGTATGCACGCACGGCGTCAATAAAACACACGCGACACAGACAAAGGATCCCCCGTGTAGTCTTTGACAGACGTGGGGCAAGTGCTGCTAGCGAGCAGCGCCGTATGAAGGCCGGCACGGCACACGAGGGGTGGGTGGGCAACACCACGCCCGGCCGCCTTTGTCTCCCCAGTGACGATGTTTAAACATCGCCACCAGGTTCTCATTTGAGGCCGAGTCGACTTAGAGGTGGGGGGGGGGCGCCCAGGACCGGTTCAGATAATCGTCAGTGGCGTTGGTGGCCGTGAGCGAGTCCTCGTGCTCGGGGTCGCCGGGGTTCGTCGTGCGGCGCTCTAACCACTGCGCCACCGCTCCCCGCACACGCACGTACACGCAGCATCACACAGACACACACGCACGTACACGCAGCATCACGCACACACAGACACACACACACGCACGCACACGCAGCATCACACAGACACACACGCACGTACACGCAGCATCACACACACACAGACACACACACACGCACGCACGTACACGCAGCATCACACGCACACACAGACACACACACGCAGCATCACACGCACACACAGACACACACGCGCGCGTAGCAAGGGACGCTAGAACAAAGCAGAATACAGAAGTGGGATGAGTGCGGTGGTAGTCTACGCTGTGATTTAAAGGCGCGTCTGACGAGGGTTGGTGGTGTTGATTGATTGATAATTTTCATCGCGAGCCGAGTGTCAAACAATTTCGCCCCGCGTGCATTATATGCGCGCGCGCACACACACACAGGGACACGTACATACACACAGAGACGCCGAGAGAGAGAGACTGAGACTCGCATATAGACAGAGCGATGTAGAAACAGGAGAGATAGAGATACGGTGATACAGACGACGAGAGATAGAGAGAGCGAGACAGATGTAGATGGAGACACGGACACACAGACGGAGACTCACAGACAGAGGCATAGAAACAGAGAGACAGACACAGAGATAGATGCGAGATACAGAGACACAATGACAGAGAGAGAGACAAAGAGAGAGAAATAGACACAGAGAGAGGGAAACAGATACACAGGGAGACACCGACACACAGCTAGAGATAAGATTGACACGCACACAGACAGACAGACATAGCAACACAGCGAGAGATGCAGAGACTCAATGACGGAGAGAGCTAGACAAAGGGACACAGAGAGAGACACACAGAGAGAGACGCCGATTCATGCAGGGAGCGGGACAGAGAGGGACACACAGACAGAGATCGATCTCACCTCTCCCCGGCTGGCGGGGTCCGTGACAGAGCAGAGGTCGCTCATGTCGGCGCTGTCTGACATCTCGGAGGCTCTGAGTGCGCGGGGTGTCGGTCGTGCAGGTGTGGCGGCGGTGGTGGCGGTGGTGACCGATCGTGGCAGGGGAGGCACCTCCCAATCACTCTATTGTCCACGGCGGCGGGCAAACCAGGGAGAGCTGCGGTGCGAGAGCCAGAGACGGAGGGAGAGAGAGGGGAGGGCAAGGGACGCCTCCAATAAACCTGCACTGTGGCGGTCCCTCCCTCCTCGCCCCGTCTCCTACGTGATGCTCTGAGCAGCGGAGGTGGTTGTCAAGACAACACTGCCACCACCCCCCACCCACCCACCCCCTCCTCCTCCACCTCAGTCTCCCTCTCTCCCTCTCTCACACCCCCCACCACCCACCCACCCTACCCAAACCCACCCCAATCTCTCTCCCCCCACCACCCACCCACCCTACCCAAACTCACCCAATCTCTCTCCCCACCAACCACCCATCCTACCCAAACCCACCCCAATCTCTCCCCCCCCCACCAACCACCCACCCTACCCAAACTCACCCCAATCTCTCCCCACCACCCACCCACCCTACCCAAACTCACCCCATTCTCTCTCCCCCCACCACCCACCACCCTACCCAAACTCACCCAAATCTCTCTCCCCCCACCACCCACCCACCCTACCCAAACTCACCCCAATCTCTCTCCCCCCACCACCCACCCACCCTACCCAAACTCACCCCAATCTCTCTCCCCCCACCACCCAACCACCCTACCCAAACTCACCCCAATCTCTCTCCCCCCACCACCCACCACCCTACCCAAACTCAGCCCAATCTCTCTCCCCCCACCACCCACCCTACCCAAACTCAGCCCAATCTCTCTCCCCCCACCACCCACCCTACCCAAACTCACCCCAATCTCTCTCCCCCCACCACCCACCCACCCTACCCAAACTCACCCTAATCTCTCTCTCCCCCCACCACCCACCCACCCAAACTCACCCCAATCTCTCACACCCACACCAACCACCCACACTACCCAAACTCAGCCCAATCTCTCTCCCCCCACCACCCACCCTACCCAAACTCACCCAATCTCTCCCCCCACCACCCACCCTACCCAAACTCACCCAATCTCTCCCCCCACCACCCACCCTACCCAAACTCAGCCCAATCTCTCTCTGTCTGTGTATTCTACCCAACCCGCCGACACGTTTTCAGGCCCATACCAACGCCCAAAAATAATACATGCACAGACCTAGAGCTTCTTTGTCATTCAAATCCATTCTTCCGTGGCTGATCTATATAAAATTGTCTCTCTCTCGCTCTTAAATCCCCCAGCGGAAGACAGAAGTCTGTCACAGCACCCAGCAGCGGCTTGCCATCAAGCTGCACCAGAAATAAAACCCCGATGGAGGAATTGACCCATTTCCAGTAAAATTGTGTTTCACGCCTCTCCTCCGCGCTGCCTTCAAAGGCAAAATCCCAGCGTAGCGCAGACACCCAGGGCCACGTTGTGTGTGTGTGTGTGGGTCTGACAAAGGCGGCCGGGCGTGGTGCTGGCCACCCACCCCCTCGTCTGCTGTGCCCGCCTTCATAGGTGCTCGCTAACAGCACTTTCCCCAGCCGTCTATTAAGGCTACACGGGGGATTTTTGTCGTTGTATGTGGGTGCCTGTGTGTCTGTGTGTGTGTGGCTGGGTCTGTGTGTGGGTTATTCAGCCCAAATGAGTACCTGGTGCGGTGTTTAAACATCGTCAATCGGGAGACAAAGGCGGCCGGGCGTGGTGCTGGCCACCCACCCCCTCGTGTGCTGTGCCCGCCTTCATAGGTGCTGCTCGCTAACAGCACTTGCCCCAACAGTGTGTTAAGGCTATGTGGGGGATCTTTGTCTTTGCGTGGGTCATTGCACCGCGCCTCGAACCCGGCGACCCGAATTCGATTGCCGCTCACGGCCACAAAACAAGCAGCGACGAACATCTGATACCTGGAGTCTCTCCTAGGTCGACTCAGCCCTAAAACGGAATACCTGATGCGATTTGTCAAACGTCAGCGCTGCCCCAAAGAGTCCGTTGAAGGCAACACGGGGGGTAGTTTGTCTTCGTGTGTGATGGGTCGGTGCGACCCGCGGCACTTACGGACCCAGCCACCAGAGTTCGATTCCCAACCACGGCTAACATCAGTGGCGATTATCCGAACCCGTTCCTGCCCCCGACCTCCCAATGCAACAAAGCAGACCGCACTGACCAGCGTGGTGAAGTATGGTGAAGCGACCCCAATGATCGAGAGGGGCAAGCTTCCACCCAGCAATAGATTAACAATGCGCAATTGTGCCGTGCGTATTTTACAGCTATTAAGCTAAACTATTAAACTAAACTACGTTTAATGTTTCTGGGTCAGACCCATTGAGCTGTAGAGCTTGTTTTGAGAAGCGACCTGGCCGCAAATGATAGCTCGACGAATGGAGATTTATAGCAGAAGTCAAATAACTCTAAACTCGTGACGTTGATTCTAAATGGGGAGAGAGGGTGGGGTGGAAACGGGGAGAGAGAGACGCAAACCACAAATATACAGCAGCAGGCGTCAGGGTCGGGATCGAACCCACGACCTCCTGTATACCAGGCGAGGTACTGAACAAAATTAATCAATATACAATCAAAATGTATGCACAGCCGTGCTTTGTATGTAGCCGTGGTGTTGCTGCACAGCCACCAGAGGGAAGCCTCTCTCGCACACACGTGTCTACTGCCCGCCTGCCCGCCCGCCTGCCCACCCGCCCGCCCGTGGCTGCGTGCTTGCATCGGTAGCTGCTGCACGGAATAGTAAATGGATTTCGCGGCGCTGTACCCGAGCGAGAGCAGCGGTGGTTAAATGTAACCTCGTGTGGCCACACGGACTCACAGAGCAGCAGCAGCAGCAGCAATGCCAACACAGAGTTGGAGGAACGCCGCTGCCGCTGCTGCGAACAGAGAGAGCGTGGAGCAACGCGGCCGTACAGAATAAACGCCTCCTCATTTCGAGACCCAAAAACAACATCATGGCACCACCTCCTCCTGGCTTTGACATTCCACCTCCTCGTGGTGGTGGTGGTGGTGGGACCATCGATCACCTCGTCAGGACATCGACAGCCCGATGCGCACACCTCCATCGTGAACGGGAAATGAAAGACAGCTCGTGACGGCGATGCCAATGTGGTCATGCAACACAAACTATGGGCCATACAGTGCACCCATAGAGGCCCATAGAGACCCGTAGAGATGCATTGAGATGCCTACAAACCATTAGAGATATATAAAGACCCGTAGAGACACATAGAGATGCATAGAGATACATTGAGATAAATAGAACCCAGCAGAAATATACATTTCGATATAAAGCTTCCGTGACTGCAGGGATTCATATTCTTGGTTCTTTTGGTAAAGTCACGTAGAAAGGAAATAATAAAATAATAATAAAACAGCAGGAATATATAAAGACCCGTAGAGACACATAAAGATACATAGAGACCCATAGCGATACATAGAGATACATATAAACCAATAGAGATATAGAAAGATCGGTAGATACATAGATATGCATAGAAACCAACAGAAATACAATGAGATACATAGACACCAACAGGGATAAATAGACCCAGAGACCCATAGAGACACAGACACAGAGAGACACACAGATATACATAGAGACCCATAGAGACACACAGAGATACATAGAAACCAACAGGGATATATAAAAAGAGACCCACAGAGATACAAAGAGACCCATAGAGACCCATAGAGACCCACAGAGATACGTAGAGACCCACAGAGACCCATAGAGACCCACAGAGATACATAGAGACCCATAGAGATACATAGAAACCCACAGAGATACATAGAGACCCACAGAGATACGTAGAGACCCACAGAGATGCATAGAGACCCACAGATATACGTAGAGACCCACAGAGATACATAGAGACCCACAGAGATACGTAGAGACCCACAGAGATACATGAAGACCCAGAGAGATACGTAGAGACCCACAGAGATACGTAGAGACCCACAGAGATACATAGAGACCCACAGAGATACGCAGAGACCCACAGAGATACATAGAAACCCACAGAGATACATAGAGACCCACAGAGATACATAGAGACCCACAGAGATACATAGAGACCCACAGAGATACATAGAGACCCACAGAGATACATAGAGACCCACAGAGATACATAGAGACCCACAGAGATACGTAGAGACCCACAGAGATACATAGAGACCCACAGAGATACGTAGAGACCCACAGAGATACATAGAGACCCACAGAGATACGTAGAGACCCACATAGATACATAGAGACCCACAGAGATACGTAGAGACCCACAGAGATACATAGAGACCCACAGAGATACGTAGAGACCCACAGAGATACATGAAGACCCAGAGAGATACGTAGAGACCCACAGAGATACGTAGAGACCCACAGAGATACATAGAGACCCACAGAGATACGCAGAGACCCACAGAGATACATAGAGACCCACAGAGATACATAGAGACCCACAGAGATACATAGAGACCCACAGAGATACATAGAGACCCACAGAGATACATAGAGACCCACAGAGATACATAGAGACCCACAGAGATACATAGAGACCCACAGAGATACATAGAGACCCACAGAGATACATAGAGACCCACAGAGATACGTAGAGACCCACAGAGATACATAGAGACCCACAGAGATACATAGAGACCCACAGAGATACATAGAGACCCACAGAGATACATAGAGACCCACAGAGATACATAGAGACCCACAGAGATACGTAGAGACCCACAGAGATACGTAGAGACCCACAGAGATACATAGAGACCCACAGAGATACATAGAGACCCACAGAGATACATAGAGACCCACAGAGATACATAGAGACCCACAGAGATACATAGAGACCCACAGAGATACAGAGACCCACAGAGATACATAGAGACCCACAGAGATACATAGAGACCCACAGAGATACATAGAGACCCACAGAGATACATAGAGACCCACAAAGATACAGAAACATATAGAGATACATAGAGACCCACAGAGATACGTAGAGACCCACAGAGATACATAGAGACCCACAGAGATACGTAGAGACCCACAGAGATACATAGAGACCCACAGAGATACATAGAGACCCACAGAGATACATAGAGACCCACAAAGATACAGAAACATATAGAGATACATAGAGACCCACAGAGATACGTAGAGACCCACAGAGATACATAGAGACCCACAGAGATACGTAGAGACCCACAGAGATACATAGAGACCCACAGAGATACATAGAGACCCACAAAGATACAGAAACATATAGAGATACATAGAGACCCACAGAGATACGTAGAGACCCACAGAGATACATAGAGACCCACAGAGATACGTAGAGACCCACAGAGATACATAGAGACCCACAGAGATACATAGAGACCCACAGAGATACATAGAGACCCACAAAGATACAGAAACATATAGAGATACATAGAGACCCACAGAGATACGTAGAGACCCACAGAGATACATAGAGACCCACAGAGATACGTAGAGACCCACAGAGATACGTAGAGACCCACAGAGATACATAGAGATACATAGAGATACATAGAGATACATAGAGATACAAAGAGACCCACAGAGATACGTGTGTCTAAATTAAAGACATGCCAGTGGCACGATTGTGGCCATGTAAACAAAACGATGGAGCGTAGAGGAAGCAACTTCAACTCTGTCTCTCTCTCTCTCGCAGCAGCAGCAGCACAGGCGGCAGCAGCAGCACAGGCAGCAGCAGCAGCAGCACAGGCAGCAGCAGCAGCAGCACAGGCAGCAGCAGCAGCAGCACAGGCAGCAGCAGCAGCAGCACAGGCAGCAGCAGCAGCAGCACAGGCAGCAGCAGCAGCAGCACAGGCAGCAGCAGCAGCAGCACAGGCAGCAGCAGCAGCAGCACAGGCAGCAGCAGCAGCAGCACAGGCAGCAGCAGCAGCAGCACAGGCAGCAGCAGCAGCAGCACAGGCAGCAGCAGCAGCAGCACAGGCAGCAGCAGCAGCAGCACAGGCAGCAGCAGCAGCAGCACAGGCAGCAGCAGCAGCAGCAGCACAGGCAGCAGCAGCAGCAGCAGCACAGGCAGCAGCAGCAGCAGCACAGGCAGCACAGGCAGCAGCAGCACAGGCAGCAGCGGCAGCAGCAGCACAGGCAGCAGCAGCAGCAGCACAGGCAGCAGCAGCACAGGCAGCAGCAGCAGCAGCACAGGCGGCGGCAGCAGCACAGGCGGCGGCAGCAGCACAGGCGGCGGCAGCAGCACAGGCGGCGGCAGCAGCACAGGCGGCGGCAGCAGCACAGGCGGCGGGAGCAGCACAGGCGGCGGCAGCAGCATTGGCATCGCCGCTTCTGCTCGTGTCGCTGCCATCACGCAACAGCTCCGACTCGGCAATGTGCACCAACCCAGCGAACCGGAATCAGAAGAATATGTATTGGTACTGCAGGAGGAATCCGATGAGCTATGAAGCTCTTTCTCAGGGATGTTACGGTAAGGGGGCAGGTCGGAACGTTACAACAGACAGCACACAGACATCGTAGGAGTGCAGAGTTTGCAAAAGGTAAACGAGTTGGTTTGAAAAATATACAAAAGAAACTAAACTATTTTTTGTTATCTTACCAGGTAAAGCCCACTGAGCTATCTTGATTTGAAGCTTTCGTGCCTGCAGGGATCCATACTCTTTGGTTCTTTCGGTAAAGTCACGTAGTTAGAAAAATAAAATAGAAACGACATCACGGCGTTTCGATCGCAACACAAGAGGTCGTCCTCAGGCGTAAAACAACTAATAATAATCCAGCAGTGGAGCTGCTGAACCAGGGAGAGAGCTGTTACAACAACAAGGTTGTGCTGCGATCGAAACGTCGTGATATATTTTTATTTATTTAATTATCTACGGGACTTTACCGAAAGAACCAACGAGTACCACTGAGCTGTCTTGCTCTTTTTTAGAAGCGACTTGGCTACAAGTGAAAGCTCAACAAAGTGGCTTATCATCGTTATCATCGTGTGGACATGTGTAGTGACATCATCATCTAAACGCATGTTTCTAAGTGGAGGGAAAAACCTTAGGACCCGGAGAAAAAATAAATCCACGCGACCACTGGGAGAGAGAGACGCAAACTCCAAATATACAGCAGGCGTCAGGGTCGGGCTCGAACCCACGACCTCCTGTACACCAGGCGAGGTAGTTAACATCTCCTAGCCACCGTGATGATGATGAGAGAGAGACGCAAACTCCAAATATACAGCAGGCGTCAGGGTCCGGATCGAACCCACGACCTCCTGTACACCAGGCGAGGTAGTGAACATCTCCAAGCCACCGTGATGATGATGAGAGAGAGGGAGAGACACAAACTACAAATATACAGCAGCAGGCGCCAGGGTCGGGATCTAACCCACGACCTCCTGCATACCAGGCGAGGTAGTTAACACCTCATAGACACCACAAGCCACGCCGCTGGTGCTGTACAGGGCAGAGTGTTTCCACAGTGGGTGGTGGCTGGGGGAGTCACGTGGATGTAGGGGAGGCTCAGGCCGATATACATCGATTAGGAGGAGCCTGTATGCCAGATCGTAAACAATGTTGGTTTCCAAGAGTAACCAGCGGGCTCGGACTAAGAGCACCACGCGTGCGGTGCCTCCGTTGATTAGTATTTTCCTCCGCTTGCAGTCACTTAGCTAGCCGGGATATAGACCTCACAAAATGGGACAATTGGTTAAAAGATCGACGGTCATTCATTCGTAAATTTAATTCTCGAAACCCATGTTGGGGGTCGGGCAGGGGGTCATGGGTCCACTCGGCAGTGGGCCACAACGTGGTCGAGGACAAGGACGTAGCCATGGAGTCAACATTTGGGGGGGACCAAATCTTCCAGGGGGTCTGGGGTCTGGGGTCCCCCCCCCCCCAGAAAAAGAAATCTAAACTTGAAAACGAATTTCCTGCCTAAAATATGAAAAAAATTCACTAGCACATGGGATGGACTTTTTTTGCTTTTTAAATCCTTTTTAAATCCTTTATATTAAGTGTGCTTGCGTGCTTGCTTGCTTGCTTAGGACCGTGCAAATCTTTCGGTCGTTTTTTAACCCACTTCCCGTGATCCAATCGAGCTGACATTTTCCACACAGACGCGTTGTGCCAGACAATTATTGTTCGTGAAAAAAAATTCCCAAAATGTTACACTTTTTAGGCAAAAAAAAATATTTTACATATATTCAAATAGAACGCATTCATGGCTTTGGCTGAACGTCAGTGTAAGAGCCCAGAGCGTAACCCCTCCACAGGCCGTGGCGGAGTAGCGCAGTTAGTAGCGCCCTCGCTTCCCATGCCAAAGGTCGCGAGATCGATCCCCGCGTCCTCCACAGGCGAATATAATTTTAAATCCTTTATATTAAGTTCGCGTGCTTGCTTGCGTGCTTGCGTGCTTGCTTGCTTACGTGCTTGCTTGCTTACGACCGTGCAAATCTTTCGGTCGTTTTTTAACCCACTTCCCGTGATCCAGTCGAGCTGACATTTTCCACACAGACTCGTTGTGCGAGACAATTAATGTTCGTGAAAAAAAATTCCCAAAATGTTACACTGTTTAGGGAAAACAATCATCTGACCCATAGGTGGCAGCCATCTCAAGCCAGAGGACGAGAGGACTCTAGCCGCCACGCATATAAAGGATTTATAGTGAAAAACTTTGTTTTTACGGGTTATACTTATTACAATAATGTCTAATAGTGTAGTGTATTACATTGCTGGTTTTTCTGTTTTACCTTTTCTTGTTTCATTGTATGTAATGGCAGAAATTAGGGATTAATGAAGTACAACCATAACCACAATCATATAAACAGCAATCTATTTTATCGCAATATATTGGGGGGGACATTGAGCATATTTTAATATTAGCGGGGGGGGGGGTGGGATGTGCCCCCCCCCCCCAATAAATATTATACAATCACAGCCTTGGTCGAGGACCACTTCTCCAGGACGGAATAAAACGCGAAACCTTCTCAAACGTAATGAACCGACAACGTACACGCGGTGTTTTGTTTTTATTGGATCAACTTTTATTCAACGATAAATTATAAACTAATCCCCGTCGACTTTTAAATTACGCCCCAGGCAAGCGACGGTCATCCGCAGGTGCCTGGCAAAGTGTTGGGAACGGAGAGCGCCACAATCCTTCGTTCGTGAATGGGAGGAGGGGGGGGCGGGGGTGAGAAACGCAGGATAACTTCCACAACCGCGCCTCTGTTTATATTCAAAGAGATTAAACGGTAGGGCAGTTGAACCACTCCGACACACGGCAATCACCCCATGGCCACAGTAGCGCATTCAGAGCTGGCCATGGAGATGGTTTTCCTGGCCGGGCAAGAACATTTGCAGCCAGAGTTTAACACAATCGAACGCCTCGCGATCCGCCTTCTCCCACGTTTTACAAATCTTCGCCGTTCCATTACGCACTACGTGGTGACGCACCGCACACACCTGATGCCGAATCGGATCTCTCTACGCCATGAGGAACAAAGACGAAGATCCCCCGTGTAGCCTCAACAGACTGTAAGGGCAAGTGCTGCGAGTGAGCGCCTATACAGGCCGGCAGGGTGCGCGAAAGAGGAGTGGTGTGGCCGGTGCCTGTGCTCGGCCACCTTTGCTCTCCCCCAAGTGCCGATGTCTACACACCACAGAGCTGCCACTCATTTAAGGCCGATCCGACCTGGAGGAGGGCCGGGACAAGTTCCGATAACCGAACACTCGTGTTGGCATGGAACTCGGCTCGCCAGGTTCACGGTGCAGCGTGCAAAACACTGCGCAACCGTTCACAAACACGCGTACACACACACATGCGCACACATGCACACACACACGCACACACACGCACATGCGCACGTGCACACACGCACACACACACACACATGCACGCACGCACGCACACACACACACGCACACGCGTACCAGCGCGGGCACACATGCGGTTACGCTTCTCGATTCGGCTCGCCGCTGCATACTGCGCATGCAGCATGCTGCATCGTGTGCGTGCAGCATGCTGCACACTGCACATGCTGCACACTGCATACTGTGCGTGCAGCATGGTGCACCTCAACCTGTATTTGAACGGAGAAGACCGCGATAATGAAGCCGTCGTTCCAGAAACGAAGCGACACGGACTTCGCGGTGAGAATGCATCGCCAGGGACGGAGGGAATTCGTTGATGAACGCGAACAGACGGAAGGACGTCGCAGCCCTTGGGAGAGACTGGATTTCGTTACGCGGAGAAGGTGGGGGGGGGCGAAAATGCTGGCAAACTTGAAAAACAACGCAACAAACACCCCCCCACCTCTGTTGCTCTCTCCCTATCCATCTCGAGAGAGAGAGAGAGATGGATACGGAGAGACATGGAGGGCAAGAGAAAGAGAGATGTAAAGAAATGCAGCGTGGACCCGTGGCAGACCTGAAACACCGGGCGGGGAAAAACTTCCCAACTCGCCACTTCACCCCTTGCTCCCTCTCAAAAGCCAAAACCGCCGGTCGGTGAACGCCGAAACTCGCCGATTCGCGCTGGCCGCAAACCGAGCCGTGCCGCCCCCACGCGGCCGGGCGGCACGACCCGACGACGTGGCATGGAGTGGCAAAAAAATAATTAACCCCTGACCCCCGACCCCCGCATGGACTCCCCGGCTCCCCACCCCCCACACACACCCCCACCACCCCCCACCGCCCCCCACCACGAGCCGGATTCAGCGGCCGCGGAAGAGAGGTCGATTCGCCCGCAGCGTCGGTCAGCTCCGTGGCGGCGGCGGCGCCGAGCGCTGTCGCAGTCACGAACTTTTCTTGTCCTTGGAGCCCAAGGCCGCTGTCGCGAGGCCAACGGCTGTGGGTGACGGACGAGGAGGTGGGGGGGAGGGGGTGGGTGAGGGGCAAGGTGCAGAAGAATAACAACAACAACAACAACAACGGACGCGTCTGTAAACCTGGGGTGCGAGCCACATGGGCCACGCTTTGGATGACACTGAACCTTGACCACGTGGGCGCTGCGTGCGGGACGGTGCCTGAGTGCGGCGCTAAGATTATAAACGCGGCGGTGTTGGCGGGTCGACACCATCCCCCTTACACGGAGTGCGGCGAGGATGCCTGCAGCGGCTCGACGACCCGCCCCCCACGGGACATCTGTGAAGAGCTTCATAGCTCATCGGATTCCTCCTGCAGTCTCAATAAAGGTTCCGATTCTGGATGCCGGATCAAGTTCGTAGTGGTCCAGAACTCTCTTCTGCCACCGTGGTGAGATGTTAATTACCTCGCCTAGTATGCAGGCGGTCGTGGGTTCTATCCAGACCCTGACACCTGCTGCTGTATATTTTTGGCGTTTCCGTGTCTCTCTCCCCGTGGTCGCGTGGAATTTTTCTCCAGGTCCTCCGGTTTTTCCCTCCACATTTAGAATAAACATCACGCGTTTAGAGACCATTTGGCTGCTATCAATTTGCACGTGATGGTGATGATGATGATAAGCCACTTCCTTGAGATATAAAATTGTGGCAGCCAGGTCGCCTCTGAAAAAGAGCTCAGCGGGGCCTTACTTGGTTAAAATAAAAAAATCAGTTTAGTTTTAGTGCAGCTCCATGCCGCTGGACTCCCTGCCCCCTGCCTCTCTCCAGGAAATAACTGCTACGCCAGCTGCCCCCGCAGAGACTTCTGGGATGCGAGTGCGGGTAGACGCCGTGTGTATACACATGGCGCTGTAGCACAAGTCCAGATGGCAAATCGGCGAACATTTTTTTTTTATATTCGAGATGTTAACTACCTCGGCCTGGTATACAGGAGGTCGTGGGTTCGATCCCGACCCTGACGCCTGCTGCTGTATATTTGGAGTTTGCGTGTCTCTCCCTGTGGTCGTGTGGATTTTTCTCCGGGTCCTCTGGTTTTTCCCTACACATTTAGAATCAACGTGCACTGAAGAGTATTTGGCTTCTGTTATAAATGTCCACACGATGACGATACGCCACTGTGATCGGGCCATCGCTTGTGGCCAGTCCACTTCGGAACGAGAGCGCCAGATAAGATTACCTGGTACAATTAAAAAATGTTTAAACAGTTTAGTTGCTGATTAATTGCTGATTGGCAGGGAAGCATCATGGGCGGTACGCAGTGGCAGAACCGTAGCAGTGCCGTTGTAATAGCAGGCAAATGTTTACTGCCACAACAACAACAGGCGCCGCCAATCACCACCACGTGGCTGTGAATGTCACACCATAGCTTGTGCCAGGCTCGGTGCACTTAGGTGTCAAAGGTTCGCTGCTGACTTGAGGTCACGGGACTGCAAATAACACACTCGCAGACGCACGCTCTCACGCTCACACATACACAGACACTCAAACACATGCTCTCACCTTCACAGGGGGCAAAGACAAATGCAAAGATCCCTCGTATAGCCTTTAACAGGCTGTTGGGGCAAGTGCTGTTCGGGAGAACCGATTAAGGCCGGCACAGCACACGAAGGGGTGGGTGACCAGCACCATGCCCATGTCACACTTACACACACAAATTTACATACACACGCAACTTACACACACAAATTTACATACACACGCAACTTGCACACACAAATTTACATACACACGCAACTTGCACACACAAATTTACATACACACGCAACTTGCACACACAAATTTACATACACACGCAACTTGCACACACAAATTTACATACACACGCAACTTGCACACACAAATTTACATACACACGCAACTTGCACACACAAATTTACATACACACGCAACTTGCACACACAAATTTACATACACACGCAACTTGCACACACAAATTTACATACACACGCAACTTGCACACACAAATTTACATAGACACGCAACTTGCACACACAAATTTACATAGACACGCAACTTGCACACACAAATTTACATAGACACGCAACTTGCACACACAAATTTACATAGACACGCAACTTGCACACACAAATTTACATACACACGCAACTTGCACACACAAATTTACATACACACGCAACTTGCACACACAAATTTACATACACACGCAACTTGCACACACACATTTACATACACACGCAACTTGCACACACAAATTTACATACACACGCAACTTGCACACACACATTTACATACACACGCAACTTGCACACACAAATTTACATAGACACGCAACTTGCACACACACATTTACATACACACGCAACTTGCACACACAAATTTACATACACACGCAACTTGCACACACAAATTTACATACACACGCAACTTGCACACACACATTTACATAGACACGCAACTTGCACACACACATTTACATACACACGCAACTTGCACACACACATTTACATACACACGCAACTTGCACACACAAATTTACATACACACGCAACTTGCACACACAAATTTACATACACACGCAACTTGCACACACAAATTTACATACACACGCAACTTGCACACACAAATTTACATACACACGCAACTTGCACACACAAATTTACATACACACGCAACTTGCACACACAAATTTACATAGACACGCAACTTGCACACACAAATTTACATACACACGCAACTTGCACACACAAATTTACATACACACGCAACTTGCACACACAAATTTACATACACACGCAACTTGCACACACAAATTTACATACACACGCAACTTGCACACACAAATTTACATACACACGCAACTTGCACACACACATTTACATAGACACGCAACTTGCACACACAAATTTACATACACACGCAACTTGCACACACACATTTACATAGACACGCAACTTGCACACACACATTTACATAGACACGCAACTTGCACACACACATTTACATAGACACGCAACTTGCACACACAAATTTACATACACACGCAACTTGCACACACAAATTTACATACACACGCAACTTGCACACACAAATTTACATACACACGCAACTTGCACACACAAATTTACATACACACGCAACTTGCACACACAAATTTACATACACACGCAACTTGCACACACAAATTTACATACACACGCAACTTGCACACACAAATTTACATACACACGCAACTTGCACACACAAATTTACATACACACGCAACTTGCACACACAAATTTACATACACACGCAACTTGCACACACAAATTTACATACACATGCAACTTGCACACACAAATTTACATACACACGCAACTTGCACACACAAATTTACATACACACGCAACTTGCACACACAAATTTACATACACACGCAACTTGCACACACAAATTTACATACACACGCAACTTGCACACACACACACACACTTCAGCCGGCACCCTCCTGTTCGCACAGTTGGCTACGTACGGTGAGAAAGAAGTTCAACAGACATGCACGAGTGGCAGTGACGTCACCACGGCGCTCGTGCCAGCCTAGGTGCACTCCGAGGCTATCACGTGAAGTGTCGAAGGCTCGCTGCCGGCAGGAGGTCACATGACAGACCCAGGTACACACTGCCACATTTCATCACAATTCTGTACGCCCCTCCCCCCCACTACCCCCTCCCCCCCACTACCCCCTCCCACCCACTACCCCCTCCCCCCCACTACCCCCTCCCGCCCCACTTCCCCCTCCCCCCCCACTTCCCCCTCCCCCCCACTACCCCCTCCCCCCCACTACCCCCTCCCCCCCACTACCCCCTCCCCCCCACTACCCCCTCCCCCCCACTACCCCCTCCACCCCACTACCCCCTCCACCCCACTACCCCCTCCACCCCCTCCCCCCCACTACCCCCTCCACCCCACTACCCCCTCCACCCCACTACCCCCTCCCCCCCCACTACCCCCTCCCCCCCCACTACCCCCTCCACCCCCTCCCCCCCACTACCCCCTCCCCCCCACTACCCCCCCCCCCACTACCCCCCCCCACTACCCCCCCCCACCTCCCTCACCTCGTGACGTGGCAGCGTCGGCCGCCTCGCGCGCCCGCCCGCCCAGGTCTTCCATCACGCGGTCGACCTGTGCCGCGTGGGCATGGAACCAGGGCAGGATGATGCGCTGGTAGATGACGGTGGAGCCGTTCCACGACACGGGCGCCATGCACCACACGAGGAAGGCACACTGCAGCACGCAAAGACAAAGGTCACCATCCACCACCCCCGCCGCCTCCCGTGTGTGTTTTGACAGACCGCTGGGGCAAGCGCTGTTAAGCGAGCAGCACCGACGAAGGCCGGCACAGTGGCCCATGAGGTGGGGTGGGTGGGTCACCAGAGCCACGCCCGTCCGTCTTTGTCTCCCCCCCCCCCCACCCAGTGGCGATGTTTCTACACAGACACACACACGGGTGTGCGGAGTGTGTGCGTACGCGAGCACGGACACAAAGACCCGCCCAGTGAAGCCTTACCCGACTGTCGGGGAAGTGCTGTTCACCAGGGCCTATGAAGGCCGGCACGGCACGCGAGGGGTGGGTGGGAAACACCACGCCCGGCCGCCTTTGTCTCCCCAGTGGTGATGTTTACGTATAGCACTCATTTTAGGCCGAGTGGGCCTACGGGAGGCCCAGGACGGGTTCAGATTATCGTCACTGGTGTTGGCTGTGAGCAGGAATCGAACTTGCATTGCCGGGTTCGTAGCGCAGCGTTCACTTACACACGTGGGTGTGTTCACTTACACACATAGGTGCGTTCACTTACACACATAGGTGCGTTCACTTACACACGTAGGTGCGTTCACTTACACACGTAGGTGCGTTCACTTACACACGTGGGTGCGTTCACTTACACACATAGGTGCGTTCACTTACACACATGGGTGCGTTCACTTACACACATGGGTGCGTTCACTTACACACATGGGTGCGTTCACTTACACACATGGGTGCGTTCACTTACACACATGGGTGCGTTCACTTACACACATAGGTGCGTTCACTTACACACATAGGTGCGTTCACTTACACACATAGGTGCGTTCACTTACACACATAGGTGTGTAAGTGAACGCATGGGGGGCGGTAAGCGTCGTGTTTAGTACAGAAGAACCCCTCTTAACGACCATCCCTGTTAACGATTAATTGCTTAACAACTAGCCTCCATAGAGCCCCATGTGTAGTGTATAGAAGTGGTATATAGTGTCATGTATAATGTAGTGTGTAGTGTAGTGTATAGTGTAGTGTATAGTGTAGTGTATAGTGTAGTGTATAGTGTAGTGTATAGCGTAGTGTATAGTAGTGTAGTGTATAGTAGTGTAGTGTATAATGTAGTGTAGTGCCTCCATAGAACCCAATGTGGTTCGCTAACAGACCATTCCCCCGTTAACCACGGGCGACCACCAATTTCGGCCAATCGGCGGGCTCCAAAGTGGTCTGACCAGGCCTCGGCCAATCAGCGACGTCCATTCACGATCGCTGGGGCATTGTTCACATGCGACGCCATCGGAACGAATGACGCCGTTAATCTGCCCTTCCTAAACTCGCTTAACGACCAAATCACTTCACGGGCAGTCGAGGAACGAATTGCCGCCGTCAAGAGCGGGTTCTACTGTACACTGCGCTGCGCTACGAAACCGGTGACCCGAGTTCGATTCCTTAGACGCCTCTTCGCCCGCCCTCCCGGCCTTAAAATCGGCGCTCGCAAACAGCACTTGCCCCAACAGTGTCCGTAGGCCACACGGGGGATCTTCATCGTCGTGTGTGTGCGAGCGCGTGAGATTTGCGAGCGCGTAGACCAGCGGTCCTTAAACTTCACTGTAGCCTTGCACCCCCCCCCCTTTTGGTTCTCGATATTAAAATAAAAAAAAGTACAATATCAATAAACAGGTCGGGTTCGACGAAACAAAGTAAGTTGTTACTTAACGTGCCGGTGCTTAAGTTGCGTTTGCGATGATTGACCTTATATGATAAACAAATCTGGCCGTGTCTCGCCACGCCCCAGAGAGGGCATCTCGCACCCCCAGTGGGGGGGGGGGGGGGCGTGCACCCCCAAGCTAAGAAGAAGAAGAACCACTGCTGCAGTGTGCACCCTTCGTGGCTTATTCATGCTCTCCGTTGCTGCATTGAGTCTCCCCACGTGTCCGTCAGCACCCAAAGATTCTTCCTCCCCCACCCCACCCCCCAGGTGAAGAACCACCGCTGCAGACAAACTGGGGGCGGCTGGCGGGGGGGGGCCCAAGCCGAGTGCAGAAGTCGCTCGCCGTGGGCTGGAATCAAGGGAGGTCGCCGGGGTCACGGCACCTCGCCAGAGTCCTCCGCTCAGAGGGCCCCCCTAGTCAAGCGCTCGCGACCACAACGTGCCCCCCCCCCCCCCAGTCGGCACTGCTACTCCCTACCATTATTATTGTTGTTGTTGTTGTTACTGTTGTTGATGTTGTACGGGGCGAACAAGCGTGAGGGTCGCGTTCTGGGCCAGCCGGTGCAACCTCCAGGCACGGCGGTCGGAACGGCGCAGGTCAAGGTGGAGCAGTTCAAGGTGGAGCAGGTCAAGGTGGTGAAGTTCAAGGTGGAGCAGGTCAAGGTGGAGCAGCAGGTCAAGGTGGAGCAGGTCAAGGTGGAGCAGGTCAAGGTGGAGCAGCAGGTCAATGTGGTGCAGGTCAAGGCGGAGCAGGTCAAGGCGGTGCAGGTCAAGGCGGAGCAGGTCAAGGCGGAGCAGGTCAAGGCGGTGCAGGTCAAGGCGGAGCAGGTCAAGGCGGAGCAGGTCAAGGCGGAGCAGGTCAAGGCGGTGCAGGTCAAGGCGGAGCAGGTCAAGGTGGAGCAGCAGGTCAATGTGGTGCAGGTCAAGGCGGAGCAGGTCAAGGCGGAGCAGGTCAAGGCGGAGCAGGTCAAGGCGGAGCAGGTCAAGGCGGTGCAGGTCAAGGCGGAGCAGGTCAAGGCGGAGCAGGTCAAGGCGGAGCAGGTCAAGGCGGAGCAGGTCAAGGCGGTGCAGGTCAAGGCGGTGCAGGTCAAGGCGGAGCAGGTCAAGGCGGTGCAGGTCAAGGCGGAGCAGGTCAAGGCGGAGCAGGTCAAGGCGGAGCAGATCAAGGTGGAGCAGGTCAAGGCGGAGCAGGTCAAGGCGGAGCAGGTCAAGGCGGAGCAGGTCAAGGCGGAGCAGATCAAGGCGGAGCAGGTCAAGGCGGAGCAGATCAAGGCGGAGCAGGTCAAGGCGGAGCAGGTCAAGGCGGTGCAGGTCAAGGCGGAGCAGGTCAAGGCGGAGCAGGTCAAGGCGGAGCAGGTCAAGGCGGAGCAGATCAAGGTGGAGCAGGTCAAGGCGGAGCAGGTCAAGGCAGAGCAGGTCAAGGCGGAGCAGGTCAAGGCGGAGCAGGTCAAGGCGGAGCAGGTCAAGGCGGAGCAGGTCAAGGCGGAGCAGGTCAAGGCGGAGCAGGTCAAGGTGGAGCAGGTCAAGGCGGAGCAGGTTAAGGCGGAGCAGGTCAAGGTGGAGCAGGTCAAGGTGGAGCAGGTCAAGGCGGAGCAGGTTAAGGCGGAGCAGGTTAAGGCGGAGCAGGTCAAGGTGGAGCAGGTCAAGGTGGTGCAGGTCAAGGTGGAGCAGGTCAAGGTGGTGCAGGTCGAGACAGTGATGGTCAAGGGCGCAGGTCAAGATGGCAAAGGTCAAGGGCGCAGATCAAGGCAGCGTAGGTCAAGGAGCGCAGGTCAATGGGCGCAGGTCGTGACGGCGCATGCCACGGGCGCCGTTTGGCGGCGACAAAATCCGCCACGTCACCTTGAAGAAGTAGTAGAAGGGGAACCAGTAGAGGACGAGGTCGGAGAAGAACTCCCCGACGCAGAAGAGTCCGTAGACCACCCAGTAGGTGAGCCACTTGGTGTCGTCCTCCTTGCTGGAGCTCTCGATCGCCGCGATCCTGCGGGAGCCACGCACGGGGTCACGCACGGGGTCACGCACGGGGTCACGCACGGGGTCACGCACGGGGTCACGCACGGGGTCACATCCTCGTCACGACCCACCCCCTCCACACACGCACGGGGTCACGTCCTCGTTACCCACCCCGCCCCCCACACACAAACGCATGGGGTAACATCATCATAACCCCCCCCCCCCCCCCCGGACGGGGTAACATCATTACCCCCGTGTGAATTTTGCTAGACGCCGCAGGAGGAGGCGCCACAGCACCAACTCCACGTGTCCCACGGCTCCCCAGAGACTCCTCGACTTACGAACATTCGGACCGAGAGTCGCAAGTTCAACCACTGCGCAATAGATGGTGGTGGTGGCATCTACATCTGCAGAACGTGAAGAGCCAGTGGCATCTACATCTGCAGAACGTGAAGAACCAGTAGCATCTACATCTGCAGAACGTGAAGAGCCAGTGGCATCTACATCTGCAGAACGTGAAGAACCAGTGGCATCTACATCTGCAGAACGTGAAGAACCAGTGGCATCTACATCTGCAGAACGTGAAGAACCAGTGGCATCTACATCTGCAGAACGTGAAGAGCCAGTAGCATCTACATCTGCAGAACGTGAAGAGCCAGTGGCATCTACATTTGCAGAACGTGAAGAACCAGTGGCATCTACACCTGCAGAACGTGAAGAATCAGTGGCATCTACACCTGCAGAACGTGAAGAATCAGTGGCATCTACATCTGCAGAACGTGAAGAACCAGTAGCATCTACATCTGCAGAACGTGAAGAGCCAGTGGCATCTACATTTGCAGAACGTGAAGAACCAGTGACATCTACATCTGCAGAACGTGAAGAGCCAGTGGCATCTACATCTGCAGAACGTGAAGAACCAGTGGCATCTACATCTGCAGAACGTGAAGAACCAGTAGCATCTACATCTGCAGAACGTGAAGAGCCAGTGGCATCTACATCTGCAGAACGTGAAGAACCAGTGGCATCTACATCTGCAGAACGTGAAGAACCAGTGGCATCTACATCTGCAGAACGTGAAGAACCAGTGGCATCTACATCTGCAGAACGTGAAGAACCAGTGGCATCTACATCTGCAGAACGTGAAGAGCCAGTGGCATCTGCATCTGCAGAACGTGAAGAACCAGTGGCATCTACACCTGCAGAACGTGAAGAATCAGTGGCATCTACATCTGCAGAACGTGATAAATCAGTGGCATCTACATCTGCAGAACGTGAAGAACCAGTAGCATCTACATCTGCAGAACGTGAAGAGCCAGTGGCATCTACATCTGCAGAACGTGAAGAACCAGTGGCATCTACATCTGCAGAACGTGAAGAACCAGTGGCATCTACATCTGCAGAACGTGAAGAACCAGTGGCATCTACATCTGCAGAACGTGAAGAACCAGTGACATCTACATCTGCAAAACGTGAAGAACCAGTGGCATCTACATTTGCAGAACGTGAAGAACCAGTGGCATCTACATCTGCAGAACGTGAAGACCCAGTGGCATCTACATCTGCAGAACGTGAAGAACCAGTGGCATCTACATCTACAGAACATGAAGAGCCAGTGGCATCTACATCTGCAGAACGTGAAGAACCAGTGGCATCTACATCTGCAGAACGTGAAGAGCCAGTGGCATCTACATCTACAGAACGTGAAGAGCCAGTGGCATCTACATCTGCAGAACGTGAAGAACCAGCTGCATTTACATCTGCAGAACGTGAAGAGCCAGTGGCATCTACGTCTGCAGAACGTGAAGAGCCAGTGGCATCTACGTCTGCAGAACGTGAAGAACCAGCGGCATCTACATCTACAGAACGTGAAGAACCAGTGGCATCTACATCTGCAGAACGTGAAGAACCAGCGGCATCTACATCTACAGAACGTGAAGAACCAGTGGCATCTACATCTACAGAACGTGAAGAACCAGTGGCATCTACATCAGCAGAACGTGAAGAGCCAGTGGCATCTACATCTACAGAACGTGAAGAACCAGTGGCATCTACATCAGCAGAACGTGAAGAGCCAGTGGCATCTACATCTACAGAACGTGAAGAACCAGTGACATCTACATCTGCAGAACGTGAAGAACCAGTGGCATCTACATCAGCAGAACGTGAAGAGCCAGTGGCATCTACATCTACAGAACGTGAAGAACCAGTGGCATCTACATCAGCAGAACGTGAAGAGCCAGTGGCATCTACATCTACAGAACGTGAAGAACCAGTGGCATCTACATCTACATAACGTGAAGAACCAGTGGCATCTACATCAGCAGAACGTGAAGAGCCAGTGGCATCTACATCTACAGAACGTGAAGAACCAGTGGCATCTACATCAGCAAAACGTGAAGAGCCAGTGGCATCTACATCTACAGAACGTGAAGAACCAGTGGCATCTACATCTGTAAAACGTGAATAACCAGTGGCATCTACATCTACAGAACGTGAAGAACCAGTGGCATCTACATCTACAGAACGTGAAGAACCAGTGGCATCTACATCTACAGAACGTGAAGAACCAGTGGCATCTACATCTGCAGAACGTGAAGCACCAGTGGCATCTACATCTGCAAAACGTGAAGAACCAGTGGCATCTACATCTGCAAAACGTGAAGAACCAGTGGCATCTACATCTGTAGAACATGAAGAACCAGTGGCATCTATATCTACAGAACGCGAAGAACCAGTGGCATCTACATCTGTAGAACATGAAGAACCAGTGGCATCTACAGAACGTGAAGAACCAGTGGCATCTACATCTACAGAACGTGAAGTACTAATGGCATCTACATCTACAGAACGTGAAGAACAAGTGGCATCTACATCTGCAGAACGTGAAGAACCAGTGGCATCTACATCTGCAGAACGTGAAGAACCAGTGGCATCTACATCTGCAGAATGTGAAGAACCAGCGGCATCTACATCTGCAGAACGTGAAGAACCAGTGGCATCTACAT
Source organism: Lethenteron reissneri (assembly GCF_015708825.2). Taxonomy (NCBI): domain Eukaryota; kingdom Metazoa; phylum Chordata; class Hyperoartia; order Petromyzontiformes; family Petromyzontidae; genus Lethenteron; species Lethenteron reissneri. The sequence goes on along the minus strand of NC_083828.1, from coordinate 10,026,923 downwards.
CTACAGGAGGTTATACAACGTTTAAAGCCATTCCCCGTGTTTAGTGTACACGCCGTACAACACGTTTGGAATCGACAGAAGTAAAGTTGCACTTACGAACAAATCGACTTAAGAACAGACCTCTGGAACCTAACTCATTCGTAAGTAGCGGAATCCCTGTATGGGGATAGAGTGTTTCTCCCTCGCACGCCTGGGTTTTTGCCGGGCGCTCCGGTTACCTCCCACGGGTAAGTACTCATCAATCAGCCAACAACACCTTCATACAGAGAGAAACTGGGGTGGGGCAGTGGCAAGATGTTAACCACCTCGCCTGGTACGGAGGAGGTTGTGGGTTTGATCCTTACCCTGACGCCTGTTGTCTATTTTAAGTTTGCATGTCTCTCTCCCCATGGTTGCGTGTATTTTTCTCCGGGTCCTCCGCGTGTGTAAAAGCGTGAGGGTTAACCATGCCGCTGTGGCTATGGTTTGGCAGGGATGGTTGGTAGCGTGTGTGAAAGTGTGATGGTTAACCGTGCCGCTGTTATGATGTGGCAGGGATGGTTGGTAGCGTGTGTGAAAGCGTCAGGGTTAACCGTGCCGCTGTGGCTATGATTTGGCAGGGGTGGTTGGTAGTGTGTGTGGAAGCATGACGGTTAACCGTGCCGCTGTTATGATGTGGCAGGGATGGTTGGTAGCGTGTGTGAAAGCGTCAGGGTTAACCGTGCCACTGTTATGGTGTGGCAGGGATGGTTGGTAGTGTGTGTGAAAGCGTCAGGGTTAACCGCGCCGCTGTGGTTATGGTGTGGCAGGAGTGGTTGGTAGCGTGTGTGCAAACCCAATATATCCCTGGCCCTCTCGAATAAGACGCCTATTGGCTCCCTGATAAAGCCCTGCGGGCTCTCTCTTAGCGTACAAAACGTTTTCTTTGTATTCTTGCGAGAGATGCACGGCGTATCAAAGAACCCGCGGGGGGCACTGCCGCCACGTGCATTGTCCAGCCCTGCAGATCCTCGCACGCGGAAATTATTTTTTAGAATGCCACATTCAAGTATGCCGAACTTCTTTCACGCCGTACGTTGCCAACCGTGTTCATCGGATGTGCGGGGGAAGGACAAGAAAACTAAACGCAAACAGCAGTCGCAAAGAAATGAGTTTGTCCATCTAGATGATTGCATCGCTGCAGTGGCTTCGTAATATCGGAAAGAAGAGCATTCCAGACGGCCGCAAAAGCGCCAACTGAAAGCGCCGCGCATTTGTTCGATGGTTAGCCAAAGGCCGTTGCTGCGGGGGACGACCGGAGTTTGCGTGAAGGTCTACGCCTCCTTGACGAGATGAGTCGCGGGTTCTTTTGTGGCACCCTCCTGGCGTGCGTAGCGAGCGCAACCCCATGACAACAACATTCGTTCTTGGCAAACAGGAGGCCAATGCGGCTCGGCGAGCACCGGGACGGACGCGGTCAGGATCTCGCGGTAGTGAACCAGGCCACGTTGCTTCCGGCAGCGAAAGCCCCCTCCGTCGTCGGCAAACTTGTCCAGGCGTGGGGGAGTGCTGCCTCCGTAATGAGGGTGTTCCGTCGCTCCGGGGAAGAACTGTGCACGTGACCGCGCAAATTGGCGCGTGCGAATTATACCCGGCCGTCGCCAGCAACGGTGATGACGAGCGACACTCGCGTTCCCGCGTCCCGCCGCCTCCACCAAACCCGCACCGGGGCTCAGCGTGCCCAAGTTGTGGACAACAAACAACGCGACGCGCGACACGACGCCGTTGCCGGGGGGGGGGGGGGGCAGGTAGGAGGGGGCGGCCTTCGACCAACAGCGGATTGACAATGGGCTGGAAATTCAATTGGAATGAGCAGCGGCAATCGGTGGTCGGTGTGACGAGTGGGAAGGGAACGACTGAGTGTGTGAGTGTGTGCGGTGGGCACACCTACGGGCAGTCTGCCCCACGGGATCGTGATGACGACGACGACGACGACGACGACGACGCAGACTTGAATCTGCCGACGTGTGGCGGTTGGCGCGCCACGCTACCAACCTGGCAACCAGTTGGATTCCCGCTCACGGCCACCACCGGTGAAACCATTATCGCAAGCAGTCCTGGACCTCCCCCCTAGGTCGACTCAGCCTCAAATGCATACCTGGTGTGGTGTGTAAACATCGCACGTGCATGCCACCCACGTGCATGGCATGCACATGCGTGGCATGCACGTGCGTGCGTGGCATGCACGTGCATGCGTGGCATGCACATGCGTGGCATGGCATGCACGTGCGTGCGTGGCATGCACGTGCGTGCGTGGCATGCACGTGCGTGCGTGGCATGCACGTGCGTGCGTGGCATGCACGTGCGTGGCATGGCATGCACGTGCGTGCGTGGCATGCACGTGCGTGCGTGGCATGCACGTGCGTGCGTTGAACGTGTTCCCGCGCCGCACGTTGTTAGCCAACCGTGGCTGATCGGAGGTGCGCGGGGGGGGGGGGCAAAAGACCACAAACTAAACACAAAAATCAGGCTCTAAATAAATGAGTTTTAACTTCAGTGTAGTGGTGTGTAGTGTATAGTAGTGTACAGTGTAGTGTGTATCGTAGTGTATAGTTTAGTGTATAGTGTAGTGTATAGTGTAGTGTATATATGTTAAACTTCTTTCGCACCGTACGTAGCCGACTGTGCTAATCGGAGGTGCAGGGGAAGGACAACAAACTAAACACAAAAAGCAGTTCTACAGAAATGCGTTTTCAATTTCGAGTTAAAAGTGCGCATAGTTTCAGTGCCTTCATGTCTCGCTGTTTAGAACACTGCCAAAATCAAATCTCCGGCCAAAAACCACGAATTCATTGTAGCCGACAAAAATAAGCAGCACTCCGCGAGACTTAAACAATGATTCACTCCATGCAGAAGAGATTCAACACCCCCCCCCCGCATGAACATTGGACGAAATGTTCAGCTCCCTGCGATTCAACGGATTGTCACCGACCCGCCTACCCCACCAGCTCCCCCGTACGAAGACGCAAACTTCCTCTTCAAAAGGACGCGTCATCACGTTCTATGTTTTGTTGTTGTATTCATTCATTCCCACCCCATGAGCGCTGGCGCCCGCACCGCCCGTCTCGTCCCCAGCTGCGCGTCCGCTCGCGACCACCGCGGCCTCTGTGCGCGCGACTCTTCACGAAATGTGAAAATGTGAAGTTTGTTTAACGTGTAGGCTTTCACGACGGCCGATATCATCCATAATAAATAGTTGTTGTCATTTGTACGCATTCAATAATCCCCCCCACCTCGTCCCGACTTTGCTCAAGAAGGGCTCACAAGTGACGCCGTCACACCTACCCCTCTATTTAAGGAACGAGACAGGAGGATTTCTCCACAATTCTGGCTGTCGCCTGATCATTCCGGTTGTAATTGTTGGCGAAACGTCGTGCTCAGATTGTAAATGTTGTGGCTTGGCTCTCCAACACACCGGCGTGCTGTACTAGTACACTATACACTACTATACACTACACTACACACTACACTACACACTACACACTAGTGCTGTACTAGTAACGAATTGGCCACGTTCTGTTTACTTGACAAACCTTTACTAGTTGGCTGCGTCGGGTGGTGGCGGGTTTAACGATACATTTGTATATTGACGCGACATGTATTATGAGTATTATGGATATTACACTTGTACACGCGCAACTTGATGCAAATCTCGTGAGTGGCAGAATCTGTGTTCACGGTAGGAGTTGTTTTGGCATAGGTCGTGTGAATATAAATGTGTCGTCATCACTGTCAAGCCCTTATCAGTGCCCTGCCTGATTACAGACCAATTCAGACCGTATCGGTCATCCCGTGCCCTTATAAATCCCAACGTTCATCCCACAAAGTCCCATCACAAGGGAGAAACACAAACAGACATTATTTTCTTTTGTGCCCGTATTGAAACGGCTGTATGCCGTATGGACCTGAAAATTCTACTTCGCTGTACAAGAACACGGGGTAAACCGTACGAGTTGGCAGCGATGTGTCGTACACACACCTCCGCCAATTAGCTTGTTTTGTGAACAACAGGTGCTAATTAGTTAGCACCTTAGCACACTGGGCTTGTGTGTTGGAGAGCAAACCCACGGTGGCAGGAAGTCGAGGGTTCGATCCGGACCCTGACGCCTGTATATTTGGCGATTGCGTGTCTCTCTCCCCATGAAGATGATCCATTTCATGGAGCTATCATTTGTGGCCAGATTGCGTCTGAAAAAAACGAGCTGTATAGCTCAGTGGGCCTTACCTGGTAAAGTAAAAAAAAAGTTTAGTGTAATTTTGAACGTGAGCACCATGTTTGACTGGTGATTACAACCAGCATCATCAGGTGAATGCCACAGTGAGTGCGAAAGCCTACGCGTTAAACAGACTAAGCGTCCGCGCCTTGCGTGCGCGTTTGTTGCACACTACGGAGAGCGCCCCCCCCCCCCCCCTACTGCGCGCGGACTGATCGCGGCCCCACGACGGCGCTGTGGGTGGCGCTGTGGGTGGCGCTGTGGGTGGCGCTGTGGGTGGCGCTGCGGGTGGCGCTGCGGGTGGCGCTGCGGGTGGCGCTGTGGGTGGCGCTGTGGGTGGCGCTGCGTGTGGCTCTGTGGGTGGCGCTGCGGGTGGCGCTGTGAGTGGCGCTGCGGGTGGCGCTGCGTGTGGCTCTGTGGGTGGCGCTGTGGGTGGCGCTGTGGGTGGCGCTGTGGGTGGCGCTGTGGGTGGCGCTGCATGTGGCTCTGTGGGTGGCGCTGTGGGTGGCGCTGTGGGTGGCGCTGTGGGTGGCGCTGTGGGCGGCGCTGCGGGCGGCGCTGTGGGTGGCGCTGTGGGTGGCGCTGTGGGTGGCGCTGTGGGTGGCGCTGTGGGTGGCGTTGCGTGCGGCGCTGTGGGTGGCGCTGTGGGTGGCGCTGTGGGTGGCGCTGTGGGTGGCGCTGCGTGCGGCGCTGTGGGTGGCGCTGTGGGCGGCGCTGTGGGTGGCGCTGCGTGCGGCGCTGTGGGTGGCGCTGTGGGTGGCGCTGTGGGTGGCTCTGTGGGTGGCGCTGTGGGCGGCGCTGTGGGTGGCGCTGTGGGTGGCGCTGCGGGTGGCGCTGTGGGCGGCGCTGTGGGCGGCGCTGTGGGTGGCGCTGTGGGTGGCGCTGTGGGTGGCGCTGTGGGTGGCGCTGCGTGCGGCGCTGTGGGTGGCGCTGCGGGTGGCGCTGTGGGCGGCGCTGTGGGTGGCGCTGTGGGTGGCGCTGTGGGTGGCGCTGCGTGCGGCGCTGTGGGCGGTGCTGTGGGCGGCGCTGTGTGCGGCCGTGCAGACTCACGAGCGGTAGGCGGGGTAGCAGAAGCCCACGAGGTTGCACAGCAGCGACGCTCCGTAGCCGACGGCGAGGTACATCGCGATGACGGCAGCGAAGCCTGTGGAGAGACACGCACGGCGGTGGTTAGAAACGCAGCCACCACCACCACCACGAGCAGCGGAGGTTTCCTGAGTGGTAGGGTGAGAAGGGTGGAGTGTGCAGGAGGTCGTGGGTTCGATCCGGACCCTGACACCTGCATATGTGAAGTTTGCTCGTCTCTCTCTCGCCAAACCCTCCACCACCTGACACGGCCAAGCGAATGAAACTGCCCCGCGTGGCGTGCGAACGTTTAACAACGCGGCGATGGTGGTCGTTCCGGCCCGCTCAGCCGATGGAGTCGAGGGAGAATTCTCACAGCCAGGCCTAGCAGCAGTTGGGACACGTGACAAATCACTTGGCACCGTGACAAGCGTCGTCAGGACGAGATCTGGGAAGTCAGAACATTCAGACTTCCTGGAACCCGAAAAGGAACATTGTTAATTAACGCTTCCTGTATTCTTGTGCCCGGTGTATGTTGCCCAGGGCGTATCGCGATTGAATGTCTTGGTTGGTCTGCAATCACTTTCGTTTGGAGGCGATTCTCTCAGCCTCAAGATGCACTAGTGCATGCGAGGAGGGGGTATGACAACCACATGGTGTGAACGTGAGATCCCGACCCTCAACATTAAACTAAAGACTACTTTTTATTTTACCAGGTAAGGCCTACCGAGCTATATCGCTCTTTTTCATAAGCGACCTGGCCACAAATGATAGCTCAACGAAGTCGCTTATCACGTGGACATTCATAGTAGCCAAATACTCTTAATGCATGTTTCTAAATGTGGAGGGGGAAAAACCGGAGGACCCGGAGAAAAATCCACATGACCACGGGGAGAGAGATAGACGCAAACTTCAAATACACAACAGGCATCAGGGTCGGGATCAAACAGACAACCTCCTGCATACCAGGTGAGGTAGTTAACATCTCCTAGCCACTGTGATGATGATGAGAGAGAGACGCAAACTCCAAATATGCAGCAGGCATTGTCAGGGTCGGGATCAAACCGACGACCTCCTGTATACCAGGCGAGGTAGTTAACATCTCCTAGCCACTGTGATGATGATGAGAGAGAGACGCAAACTCCAAATATGCAGCAGGCATCGTCAGGGTCGGGATCGAACCGACGACCTCCTGTACACCAGGCGAGGTAGTTAACATCTCCTACCGTGGCTTTGCTCTCACACACAAGCGGTATGCTAGAGTAGTAGCGAACCTTGCACGTGACACACATTACTAATTGGTGGAGGTGGGTGTACGGCCGTCGCAGAATCTACGCAAGTCCACGGGCTCTCTGTGCGAGGCTCAGAAGCGCCGCGCGAGTCCACATCTGAGAACCACCGAGCACTGTTAACTTGCGCGTGCGAATCCACACCCCAAAGACCACCGCCGCTGCGGCGCAGACTGCAGATTTCGGCAAAACCAGACTGCTGATTCGGCAAAACCAGTACAGTGCAAACCGATCTTCCTGACCAGCAGCAGCAAGCAGGCTTAACGCAGCCCTTTATTGTAAGGGCTGTGGGTTGGTGGGTTATGGGGAGAGGGGGGCGGAAGGACGCACAACCCGCTTGCATAACCCGCGTTGCTTCACGCTGAACAGCTCACGTGGCCAGCGGGCTCGTGGAGATTAAAGATTTTTTAAAGGGACGGCGTAACCGCGGGCTACGGCGACACGAAGGGGAAGGGGGGTTCGGAGGAAGTGGCCGCCACTCGTCGTGCAAGCGGCCGCTATCTCGAGATGCGGCGGCTTTCGGAGGCCAGGGTTGGCGGGTCGCGCAGAGATCCGCGAAGCTCCCGAACCCGCCCGCGTGGGATGCCGAGCAAAGGTTTTGGCCAGGAGGTGGCGGTGGCATGCGCGAGCGGGTTCACGAAGCCATCGTGTTGTGGACTTTTTGGCGGTTAAAATCTATTCTGCCCAATGTCAATCCACCAATGGATGAAGAGGCCTCCCCACAACATGTCGGCCACTTGGGATTTCTTGGCCAAACTTCACCGTGCAGGTCGATGCGTGCCGACCAATGAGGCGGGAGAGGAGGGAGAGGAGGGAGAGGAGGGAGAGGAGGGAGAGGAGGGCAAGACTGGCTCTGATATTGCTCGTCACGGATGCTGGGCGCTGTTAGCGACTGAAGTCTAGAGGTCAAAGTTCACAGCGGGTACCCACTCCAACCCACCCATCACCCCCCCTCCACCACCCCCCCTCCAACACCCCCCCTCCACCACCACCACCTTTCGATTCTTAGGGTTTTCTCTGGACACTCCGGTCTCGTCGCACACTTTTACAAAAAGAGACAAAAAAAATCCCACAGCGGGATCCTCGCGAATGATAACCCCGAAAGGCCAGCGAGGCGTCCAAAACAAACGACATCATCATCACCATTATTATTGCCAATGTTTTTGTTGTTGGTGTTGTTGGTGTTGTTATAAAAATACAAATATAAATAGCATGGGCTCGGTCGAACGCGATGGGTGTCACGAGACTTTTGTCAAACGTAGCCGTGGGGTCGTGGGGCGAGCGGTCGTGGCAACGACACCCATCGCGAGGGAGACCTTTGAACCCGGCGGCAACGACGACAAAAATTAAACATTTACCCGCGCGGGGACAGTGGGTGGCACGCGGTCTGAACGTGCGGCGTTGCCGCTTACACGCGAGCCAGCCCCCGGCAGTGTCGGCGGGGGGAGCTTTGGGTGGGGGGGGGGGGGAGCCCCCCCTGAACCTGCAGGAATTTTTTCTCTTTTGACAAAAAGAGAAAACAGCCGACTGTACCTCGTGGCGGTCGTGGGTCAGATCATTTTGAAGCGGGGGTGCATGGCAGCTTAGTGACGGACGCTGTGCCTCCTTTCGTACGACAAACTACAACTTCACAATCCAGGTGGTCAAGCCAGACAACAAGCGCATCGGGAGCAGCGGACTGCCTAATCGCCCGCGATGTCTCCTTCACATTTGTGGATCGGGCGTCGTTGTACGCTGTACCAACTTCTCCTGGATGACCACAGTCGCACACCGCTACTGGGGAGTTTGTCTGCAATGTTACATTTGTGCATCAGGGTGTCCCCGCATCGACTGCCCTGGTCTGCGCAGTGGATGCGCTTCAGGGTGCACCCTGAGCTTCGTGGAAGCTCAAACCTAGCGGGATCTGCTGTGCACCCCGTCAGACCGAAGACTCACACTTCCCCCTCTCTCTCCTTGCCGTCGGGTAGCTTTGTTGCAATCGCGCTGCATTTCCTGAAGAAGCTCCCAGCACGTGGAGCGGAACGTCAGACACCACCAAGTGAAACGACAGACACATTGGAGGCTGGACTGTGTCCGCTACCTCACCACTGCACACTTGGGAATCACGTTTAATTAACAGGTGGCTGAAACCAGCACTCTGACCCTTAAAAGTCCAAAAAACACAGACCTGATATTTCACTTGTCATGCGAAATAGCGTGGGTTGTTCCCAATTTCCCTGCGTGGCAAATGACCGCGAAAACCACGTGCGATAACCGCCCGAGGCGAGCGGGCTATGGGGCGATTCGTACTCGCGGGCCTTGTTCAAATCGGCGCTCGATGGAAGCGTTGTTGCCTTGGGCGATCCAACATCGGCTCTGGCCCACGAACCAAAGAGCCGAAGTGGTCTCTTGCCAATGCCAGCGGATGCTCGCACATCTCGAAAAAACTCAGCTGCGGACACCGTGAGGGTGGGCCGGCTTTTCTCGCGGGCATGATGAGGTGGCTCAACACGGATCAGGGATAAGCGTGAGACCCCAGCCAACCCAATCCCCCCCACCCCCCTACTGTGAACCCACTGACTAATCCCGTGTTGCCGGCAGACTTTCATTCCGCAAGGTCACAACGTCTTAGGGCGCCACAGTGGCGAGATGTTAACTACCTCGCCTGGTATACAGGGGGCCGTGGGCTCGATCCAGACCCTGACGCCTGCTGCTGTATATTTAGAATTTGGGTGTCTCTCTCTCTCTCATCATCATCACGGTGGCTAGGAGATGTTAACTACCTCGCGTGGTACACAGGAGGTCGTGGGCTCGATCCCGACCCTTACGATGCCTGCTGTATATTTGGAGTTTGCGTGCCTCGGTCTCCCAGTGGTCGCGTGGTATTTTCTCCGGTCCCTCCAGTTTTTCCCCTCTACATTTAGAATCAACATCACGCGTTCGGACTAATTTGGTTGTCACAAATTTCCGGGTGATGAGGCACTTTGTTCAGCAATCATGCTATGACCAGGTAGCTTCTGAAAAAGAGATCAATAGCTCAGTGGGCCTTACCAAGTAAAAATATAAATTTCAAAATAAAATAGTTTAAAGCGGCCTTGGCAGGACATTTACTGTAAAACACACTTGAAAGAATGCCCTGCACACCACCTTGTCTCGTGCGTGTGGGTTCGTTTTCCTCTCCATCTGACGATGCGTCAGACAGAACGAAGCGGAATACAAAACCCCAAAAACTGTGCGGAGAAGCGTCGAGTGGGCGCATGCTTGCAATCACATCGGCAAAAGGCAGTCGGCATAAGACGTGGGGGCGTAAAAATTGCACGCGGGTGCCACGGAGGATTTTTACCGCACTGGCCCTGCAACAGCCTATAGCACCTGGTAGGCATGGCGGTGGCCCACTCTTAGTATTATCCCAGGCTCAAAAAACCGCTTCGCTTCAAGAGATCTGACGAGAAGCACGCTCAGCAAATCGTCGTGGGCACAACGAAGTGACCAGCTTGCGAAATTCTTCTCCCCGGCGGTGTCGTTTTACCGACGGTGAAATTTCACCATCGCTGCTACCCGAGCAATGTTGCCCGACAAGCCGTGTCACGCGTGTCTCAAGCAACCTCGGACGTAAAAATAGCCAACCCCTGCCAGCGACCCACAAATTCAAATCCCCGGTACATTCCCGTTCTCATGTAACGCGGCGGTAGTTGCGTTCCTCAAGAACACCGCGTGATTGATATATAATTCGCGTTATAATAAACGATAGATAACACAGGAGGCGGCGCACAGTGCGCGCTAACTCGTGAGACACGCACGCAGGCCGGACAAAGTCCGAGGCGCGTGGGGGTAGCGTCTAGAAGCATCCGCCAGAATCCCGCCACGTGTAACGCTACGTCGAGGCAGCCGAACGACCGCTTAATCCTACCTCGGGCGACGGAGTTCCGTTCGCTCGATCACGTCAAATCCAAATCGCATCCGCGACCTCCATCACATTCATCGCGTTATATCAAATCCGCGTCGTGAAAACAACACGTCACGGGAGAAAAGACTGCACTGCCACGAGTATCGTGAACGTGCGCGCGTACGTACGTACGTGCGTGCGTAAGCGCGCGTCTGCGGCTCAGAAATGGCCCATCACCGTCGGCCACGGTCTGCCCGCTGCTGGACGATGAGCTCGGCAGGCCGCCGGCCATCTCTCTCTCGTGCAAATCTGCCGTGCGACATTCCACCCGGGCGCCGGGGCACGGGCCGATTTCGTCGCTCCATCTCCCCGGTGGACGCTCCCTCGGACGCGTCCCGTTCTGTCGCCGCCACTCTGCCACTATTCTTGACCTCGGGACATCGTCCCATCCGGCACGTGACGCGTCCTGACCCGGCGGCCTGGATCGTCGTTCTTTAAGCGGCGCGCGTTTCCTTAAATGCCACGATTTCTCGAATTAAATAATGTACAACGTGCGCGACGGGATAAAACATGCTAAAAACATACTGCCAAACAAGTGGCATTTAGACTATGGCAGCGATACTGGAAATGTCAAGTGCGTTATGTGTGTAGTCAATGGCGGAGCCAGGATTTTCAGGTAGAGGGGCAACCCCTTCAGCAATGAAAAATGATATGAGTTGTTAATAAGTAAGGAGTTGTTAGTGAGTAAGGACTTGTCCCTTGCTTTTTATTCGACGCGTGTGCGGTGATGGCGCAGCCATCGATCGAGGGTCGAACTCGAACCGCGTGGTGCGATTGGCATCGCGCTCGCTGAAGGTGAATGCCTTCAGGGAAGTCGTGTGCTGTATACGCAACTGTGCACAATTCTGTGCGCCACTTAACTGCTTTGCCGTTACTTATTGCCAGCTACGGTTACAGGGTTTGGGTGGTACATGTTGTTTATGTCGTTTATTGTGAAATTTCGGTCACAGTTCCTATGATCACTGTTACATTGCTTTTATGGCTTTATTTTGGTGATTTGGAAAACTTTTTTGGTTTGGCCATGTTTGTTTGTTGTAGTACAGAGTTAGACTGATGGCCTTAATCCAAGTTGTCTCGTGGTTGTTGTTGTTCGACTTGCATCCCACTGGGATTTTTGCACACAGCGTTGGTGTACGGTGCTTTTTCTGTAAGATTTAGCTTTTTTCTTCCTGGATATTTCTGTTTGCGCATAGTCACTTTAAGATGTTTTCTTGTTCATGTTTTTATTTTTTGTTTGTTGCGGTTGCACCAGATTCAAGAGCCGAATGGCTCACAGGGCTATACCTAATAAATAAAACTGAAAAAACTGAAAAAAAATGTATGGACACAGACTATTGTCC
>NC_083828.1:9941347-10007098 GCF_015708825.2 Lethenteron reissneri | reverse complement strand
AACGACATAAACAACATGTACCACCCAAACCCTGTAACCGTAGCTGGCAATAAGTAACGGCAAAGCAGTTAAGTGGCGCACAGAATTGTGCACAGTTGCGTATACAGCACACGACTTCCCTGAAGGCATTCACCTTCAGCGAGCGCGATGCCAATCGCACCACGCGGTTCGAGTTCGACCCTCGATCGATGGCTGCGCCATCACCGCACACGCGTCGAATAAAAAGCAAGGGACAAGTCCTTACTCACTAACAACTCCTTACTTATTAACAACTCATATCATTTTTCATTGCTGAAGGGGTTGCCCCTCTACCTGAAAATCCTGGCTCCGCCATTGACTACACACATAACGCACTTGACATTTCCAGTATCGCTGCCATAGTCTAAATGCCACTTGTTTGGCAGTATGTTTTTAGCATGTTTTATCCCGTCGCGCACGTTGTACATTATTTAATTCGAGAAATCGTGGCATTTAAGGAAACGCGCGCCGCTTAAAGAACGACGATCCAGGCCGCCGGGTCAGGACGCGTCACGTGCCGGATGGGACGATGTCCCGAGGTCAAGAATAGTGGCAGAGTGGCGGCGACAGAACGGGACGAGTCCGAGGGAGCGTCCACCGGGGAGATGGAGCGACGAAATCGGCCCGTGCCCCGGCGCCCGGGCGGAATGTCGCACGGCAGAGTTGCGCGAGAGAGAGATGGCCGGCGGCCTGCCGAGCTCATCGTCCAGCAGCGGGCAGACCGTGGCCGACGGTGATGGGCCATTTCTGAGCCGCAGACGCGCGCTTACGCACGCACGTACGTACGTACGCGCGCACGTTCACGATACTCGTGGCAGTGCAGTCTTTTCTCCCGTGACGTGTTGTTTTCACGACGCGGATTTGATATAACGCGATGAATGTGATGGAGGTCGCGGATGCGATTTGGATATGACGTGATCGAGCGAACGGAACTCCGTCGCCCGAGGTAGGATTAAGCGGTCGTTCGGCTGCCTCGACGTAGCGTACACGAGGCGGGATCTGGCGGATGCTTCTAGACGCTACCCCCACGCGCCTCGGACTTTGTCCGGCCTGCGTGCGTGTCTCACGGTTAGCGCGCACTGTGCGCCGCCTCCTGTGTTATCTATCGTTTATTATAACGCGAATTATATATCAATCACGCGGTGTTCTTGAGGAACGCAACTACCGCCGCGTTACATGAGAACGGGAATGTACCGGGATTTGAATTTGTGGGTCGCTGGCAGGGGTTGGCTATTTTTACGTCCGAGGTTGCTTGAGACACGCGTGACACGGCTTGTCGGGCAACATTGCTCGGGTAGCAGCGATGGTGAAATTTCACCGTCGGTAAAACGACACCGCCGGGAGAAGAATTTCGCAAGCTGGTCACTTCGTTTGTGCCCACGACGATTTGCTGAGCGTGCTTCTCGTCAGATCTCTGAAGCGAAGCGGTTTTTTGAGCCTGGGATAATACTAAGAGTTGGCCGCCGCCATGCCTACCAGGTGCTATAGGCTGTTGCAGGGCCAGTGCGGTAAAATCCTCCGTGGCACCCGCGGTGCAATTTTTACGCCCCCACGTTTATGCTGACTGCCTTTTGCCGATGTAATTGCAAGCATGCGCCCACTCGACGCTTTCTCCAGCACAGTTTTGGGGTTTTGTATTCCGCTTCGTTCTGTCTGACGCATCGTCAGATGGAGAGGAAAGCGAACCCACACGCACGAGACAAGGTGGTGTGCAGGGAATTCTTTCAAGTGTGTTTTACAGTAAACGTACCGCCAAGGCCGCTTTAAACTATTTTATTTTGAAACATTTATTTATATTTTTACTAGGTAAGGCCCACTGAGCTATTGATCTCTTTTTCAGAAGCTACCTGGTCATAGCATGATTGCTGAACAAAGTGGCTCATCACCCGGAAATTTGTAACAACCAAATTAGTCCGAACGCGTGGTGTTGATTCTAAATGTGGAGGAGAATAACCGGAGGGACCGGAGAAAATACCACGCGACCACGGGGAGACCGAGGCACGCAAACTCCAAATATACAGCAGGCATCGAAAGGGTCGGGATCGAGCCCACGACCTCCTGTGTACCAGGCGAGGTAGTTAACATCTCCTAGCCACCGTGATGATGATGAGAGAGAGAGAGACACCCAAATTCTAAATATACAGCAGCAGGCGTCAGGATCTGGATCGAGCCCACGGCCTCCTGTATACCAGGCGAGGTAGTTAACATCTCGCCACTGTGGCGCCCTAAGACGTTGTGACCTTGCGGAATGAAAGTCTGCCGGCAACACGGGATTAGTCAGTGGGTTCACAGTTGGGGGGGTGGGGGGGATTGGGTTGGCTGGGGTCTCACGCTTATCCCTGATCCGTGTTGAGCCACCTCATCATGCCCGCGAGAAAAGCCGGCCCACCCTCACGGTGTCCGCAGCTGAGTTTTTTCGAGATGTGCGAGCATCCGCTGGCATTGGCAAGAGACCACTTCGGCTCTTTGGTTCGTGGGCCAGAGCCGATGTTGGATCGCCCAAGGCAACAACGCTTCCATCGAGCGCCGATTTGAACAAGGCCCGCGAGTACGAATCGCCCCATAGCCCGCTCGCCTCGGGCGGTTTATCGCACGTGGTTTTCGCGGTCATTTGCCACGCAGGGAAATTGGGAACAACCCACGCTATTTCGCATGACAAGTGAAATATCAGGTCTGTGTTTTTTTGGACTTTTAAGGGTCAGAGTGCTGGTTTCAGCCACCTGTTAATTAAACGTGATTCCCAAGTGTGCAGTGGTGAGGTAGCGGACACAGTCCAGCCTCCAATGTGTCTGTCGTTTCACTTGGTGGTGTCTGACGTTCCGCTCCACGTGCTGGGAGCTTCTTCAGGAAATGCAGCGCGATTGCACAAAGCTACCCGACGGCAAGGAGAGAGAGGGGGAAGTGTGAGTCTTCGGTCTGACGGGGTGCACAGCAGATCCCGCTAGGTTTGAGCTTCGACGAAGCTCAGGGTGCACCCTGAAGCGCATCCACTGCGCAGACCAGGGCAGTCGATGCGGGGACACCCTGATGCACAAATGTAACATTGCAGACAAACTCCCCAGTAGCGGTGTGCGACTGTGGTCATCCAGGAGAAGTTGGTACAGCGTACAACGACGCCCGATCCACAAATGTGAAGGAGACATCGCGGGCGATTAGGCAGTCCGCTGCTCCCGATGCGCTTGTTGTCTGGCTTGACCACCTGGATTGTGAAGTTGTAGTTTGTCGTACGAAAGAGGCACAGCGTCCGTCACTAAGCTGCCATGCACCCCCGCTTCAAAATGATCTGACCCACGACCGCCACGAGGTACAGTCGGCTGTTTTCTCTTTTGTCAAAAGAGAAAAAATTCCTGCAGGTTCAGGGGGGGCTCCCCCCCCCCCCCCACCCAAAGCTCCCCCCGCCGACACTGCCGGGGGCTGGCTCGCGTGTAAGCGGCAACGCCGCACGTTCAGACCGCGTGCCACCCACTGTCCCCCGCGCGGGTAAATGTTTAATTTTTGTCGTCGTTGCCGCCGGGTTCAAAGGTCTCCCTCGCGATGGGTGTCGTTGCCACGACCGCTCGCCCCACGACCCCACGGCTACGTTTGACAAAAAGTCTCGTGACACCCATCGCGTTCGACCGAGCCCATGCTATTTATATTTGTATTTTTATAACAACACCAACAACACCAACAACAAAAACATTGGCAATAATAATGGTGATGATGATGTCGTTTGTTTTGGACGCCTCGCTGGCCTTTCGGGGTTATCATTCGCGAGGATCCCGCTGTGGGATTTTTTTTGTCTCTTTTTGTAAAAGTGTGCGACGAGACCGGAGTGTCCAGAGAAAACCCTAAGAATCGAAAGGTGGTGGTGGTGGAGGGGGGGTGTTGGAGGGGGGGTGGTGGAGGGGGGGTGATGGGTGGGTTGGAGTGGGTACCCGCTGTGAACTTTGACCTCTAGACTTCAGTCGCTAACAGCGCCCAGCATCCGTGACGAGCAATATCAGAGCCAGTCTTGCCCTCCTCTCCCTCCTCTCCCGCCTCATTGGTCGGCACGCATCGACCTGCACGGTGAAGTTTGGCCAAGAAATCCCAAGTGGCCGACATGTTGTGGGGAGGCCTCTTCATCCATTGGTGGATTGACATTGGGCAGAATAGATTTTAACCGCCAAAAAGTCCACAACACGATGGCTTCGTGAACCCGCTCGCGCATGCCACCGCCACCTCCTGGCCAAAACCTTTGCTCGGCATCCCACGCGGGCGGGTTCGGGAGCTTCGCGGATCTCTGCGCGACCCGCCAACCCTGGCCTCCGAAAGCCGCCGCATCTCGAGATAGCGGCCGCTTGCACGACGAGTGGCGGCCACTTCCTCCGAACCCCCCTTCCCCTTCGTGTCGCCGTAGCCCGCGGTTACGCCGTCCCTTTAAAAAATCTTTAATCTCCACGAGCCCGCTGGCCACGTGAGCTGTTCAGCGTGAAGCAACGCGGGTTATGCAAGCGGGTTGTGCGTCCTTCCGCCCCCCCCTCCCCATAACCCACCAACCCACAGCCCTTACAATAAAGGGCTGCGTTAAGCCTGCTTGCTGCTGCTGGTCAGGAAGATCGGTTTGCACTGTACTGGTTTGCCGAATCAGCAGTCTGGTTTTGCCGAAATCTGCAGTCTGCGCCGCAGCGGCGGTGGTCTTTGGGGGTGTGGATTCGCACGCGCAAGTTAACAGTGCTCGGTGGTTCTCAGATGTGGACTCGCGCGGCGCTTCTGAGCCTCGCACAGAGAGCCCGTGGACTTGCGTAGATTCTGCGACGGCCGTACACCCACCTCCACCAATTAGTAATGTGTGTCACGTGCAAGGTTCGCTACTACTCTAGCATACCGCTTGTGTGTGAGAGCAAAGCCACGGTAGGAGATGTTAACTACCTCGCCTGGTGTACAGGAGGTCGTCGGTTCGATCCCGACCCTGACGATGCCTGCTGCATATTTGGAGTTTGCGTCTCTCTCTCATCATCATCACAGTGGCTAGGAGATGTTAACTACCTCGCCTGGTATACAGGAGGTCGTCGGTTTGATCCCGACCCTGACAATGCCTGCTGCATATTTGGAGTTTGCGTCTCTCTCTCATCATCATCACAGTGGCTAGGAGATGTTAACTACCTCACCTGGTATGCAGGAGGTTGTCTGTTTGATCCCGACCCTGATGCCTGTTGTGTATTTGAAGTTTGCGTCTATCTCTCTCCCCGTGGTCATGTGGATTTTTCTCCGGGTCCTCCGGTTTTTCCCCCTCCACATTTAGAAACATGCATTAAGAGTATTTGGCTACTATGAATGTCCACGTGATAAGCGACTTCGTTGAGCTATCATTTGTGGCCAGGTCGCTTATGAAAAAGAGCGATATAGCTCGGTAGGCCTTACTGGTAAAATAAAAAGTAGTCTTTAGTTTAATGTTGAGGGTCGGGATCTCACGTTCACACCATGTGGTTGTCATACCCCCTCCTCGCATGCACTAGTGCATCTTGAGGCTGAGAGAATCGCCTCCAAACGAAAGTGATTGCAGACCAACCAAGACATTCAATCGCGATACGCCCTGGGCAACATACACCGGGCACAAGAATACAGGAAGCGTTAATTAACAATGTTCCTTTTCGGGTTCCAGGAAGTCTGAATGTTCTGACTTCCCAGATCTCGTCCTGACGACGCTTGTCACGGTGCCAAGTGATTTGTCACGTGTCCCAACTGCTGCTAGGCCTGGCTGTGAGAATTCTCCCTCGACTCCATCGGCTGAGCGGGCCGGAACGACCACCATCGCCGCGTTGTTAAACGTTCGCACGCCACGCGGGGCAGTTTCATTCGCTTGGCCGTGTCAGGTGGTGGAGGGTTTGGCGAGAGAGAGACGAGCAAACTTCACATATGCAGGTGTCAGGGTCCGGATCGAACCCACGACCTCCTGCACACTCCCCCCTTCTCACCCTACCACTCAGGAAACCTCCGCTGCTCGTGGTGGTGGTGGTGGCTGCGTTTATAACCACCGCCGTGCGTGTCTCTCCACAGGCTTTGCTGCCGTCATCGCGATGTACCTCGCCGTCGGCTACGGAGCGTCGCTGCTGTGCAACCTCGTGGGCTTCTGCTACCCCGCCTACCGCTCGTGAGTCTGCACGGCCGCACACAGCGCCGCCCACAGCACCGCCCACAGCGCCGCACGCAGCGCCACCCACAGCGCCACCCACAGCGCCACCCACAGCGCCACCCACAGCGCCGCCCACAGCGCCACCCGCAGCGCCACCCACAGCGCCGCACGCAGCGCCACCCACAGCGCCACCCACAGCGCCACCCACAGCGCCACCCACAGCGCCACCCACAGCGCCACCCACAGCGCCGCCCACAGCGCCGCCCGCAGCGCCACCCACAGCGCCACCCACAGCGCCGCCCACAGCGCCACCCACAGAGCCACCCACAGCGCCACCCGCAGCGCCACCCACAGCGCCGCACGCAGCGCCACCCACAGCGCCGCCCACAGCGCCACCCACAGCGCCGCACGCAGCGCCACCCACAGCGCCACCCACAGCGCCGCACGCAACGCCACCCACAGCGCCACCCACAGCGCCACCCACAGCGCCACCCACAGCGCCACCCGCAGCGCCGCCCGCAGCGCCGCCCACAGCGCCACCCACAGCGCCACCCACAGCGCCACCCACAGAGCCACCCGCAGCGCCACCCGCAGCGCCACCCACAGCGCCACCCACAGCGCCACCCACAGCGCCACCCACAGAGCCACACGCAGCGCCACCCGCAGCGCCACCCACAGCGCCACCCGCAGCGCCACCCACAGCGCCACCCACAGAGCCACCCACAGCGCCACCCACAGAGCCACACGCAGCGCCACCCGCAGCGCCGCCCACAGCGCCACCCACAGCGCCACCCACAGCGCCACCCACAGAGCCACACGCAGCGCCACCCACAGAGCCACCCACAGCGCCACCCACAGCGCCACCCACAGCGCCACCCACAGCGCCACCCACAGCGCCACCCACAGCGCCGTCGTGGGGCCGCGATCAGTCCGCGCGCAGTAGGGGGGGGCGCTCTCCGTAGTGTGCAACAAACGCGCACGCAAGGCGCGGACGCTTAGTCTGTTTAACGCGTAGGCTTTCGCACTCACTGTGGCATTCACCTGATGATGCTGGTTGTAATCACCAGTCAAACATGGTGCTCACGTTCAAAATTACACTAAACTTTTTTTTTACTTTACCAGGTAAGGCCCACTGAGCTATACAGCTCGTTTTTTTCAGAAGCAATCTGGCCACAAATGATAGCTCCATGAAATGGATCATCTTCATGGGGAGAGAGACACGCAATCGCCAAATATACAGGCGTCAGGGTCCGGATCGAACCCTCGACTTCCTGCCACCGTGGGTTTGCTCTCCAACACACAAGCCCAGTGTGCTAAGGTGCTATCTAATTAGCACCTGTTGTTCACAAAACAAGCTAATTGGCGGAGGTGTGTGTACGACACATCGCTGCCAACTCATACGGTTTACCCCGTGTTCTTGTACAGCGAAGTAGAATTTTCAGGTCCATACGGCATACAGCCGTTTCAATACGGGCACAAAAGAAAATAATGTCTGTTTGTGTTTCTCCCTTGTGATGGGACTTTGTGGGATGAACGTTGGGATTTATAAGGGCACGGGATGACCGATACGGTCTGAATTGGTCTGTAATCAGGCAGGGCACTGATAAGGGCTTGACAGTGATGACGACACATTTATATTCACACGACCTATGCCAAAACAACTCCTACCGTGAACACAGATTCTGCCACTCACGAGATTTGCATCGAGTTGCGCGTGTACAAGTGTAATATCCATAATACTCATAATACAGATCGCGTCAATATACAAATGTGTCGTTAATACCAGCCACCACCCGACACAGCCAACTAGTAAGGGTTGTCACGTAAACAGAACGTGGCCAATTCGTTACTAGTACAGCACTAGTGTGTAGTGTATAGTGTAGCCAGAATTGTGGAGAAATCCTCCTGTCTCGTTCCTTAAATAGAGGGGTAGGTGTGACGGCGTCACTTGTGAGCCCTTCTTGAGCAAAGTCGGGACGAGGTGGGGGGGATTATTGAATGCGTACAAATGACAACAACTATTTATTATGGATGATATCGGCCGTCGTGAAAGCCTACACGTTAAACAAACTTCACATTTTCACATTTCGTGAAGAGTCGCGCGCACAGAGGCCGCGGTGGTCGCGAGCGGACGCGCAGCTGGGGACGAGACGGGCGGTGCGGGCGCCAGCGCTCATGGGGTGGGAATGAATGAATACAACAACAAAACATAGAACGTGATGACGCGTCCTTTTGAAGAGGAAGTTTGCGTCTTCGTACGGGGGAGCTGGTGGGGTAGGCGGGTCGGTGACAATCCGTTGAATCGCAGGGAGCTGAACATTTCGTCCAATGTTCATGCGGGGGGGGGGGGGGGGTGTTGAATCTCTTCTGCATGGAGTGAATCATTGTTTAAGTCTCGCGGAGTGCTGCTTATTTTTGTCGGCTACAATGAATTCGTGGTTTTTGGCCGGAGATTTGATTTTGGCAGTGTTCTAAACAGCGAGACATGAAGGCACTGAAACTATGCGCACTTTTAACTCGAAATTGAAAACGCATTTCTGTAGAACTGCTTTTTGTGTTTAGTTTGTTGTCCTTCCCCTGCACCTCCGATTAGCACAGTCGGCTACGTACGGTGCGAAAGAAGTTTAACATATATACACTACACTATACACTACACTATACACTAAACTATACACTACGATACACACTACACTGTACACTACTATACACTACACACATCACTACACTGAAGTTAAAACTCATTTATTTAGAGCCTGATTTTTGTGTTTAGTTTGTGGTCTTTTGCCCCCCCCCGCGCACCTCCGATCAGCCACGGTTGGCTAACAACGTGCGGCGCGGGAACACGTTCAACGCACGCACGTGCATGCCACGCACGCACGTGCATGCCACGCACGCACGTGCATGCCATGCCACGCACGTGCATGCCACGCACGCACGTGCATGCCACGCACGCACGTGCATGCCACGCACGCACGTGCATGCCATGCCACGCACGTGCATGCCACGCACGCACGTGCATGCCACGCACGCACGTGCATGCCACGCACGCACGTGCATGCCACGCACGCACGTGCATGCCACGCCACGCATGTGCATGCCACGCATGCACGTGCATGCCACGCACGCACGTGCATGCCACGCATGTGCATGCCATGCACGTGGGTGGCATGCACGTGCGATGTTTACACACCACACCAGGTATGCATTTGAGGCTGAGTCGACCTAGGGGGGAGGTCCAGGACTGCTTGCGATAATGGTTTCACCGGTGGTGGCCGTGAGCGGGAATCCAACTGGTTGCCAGGTTGGTAGCGTGGCGCGCCAACCGCCACACGTCGGCAGATTCAAGTCTGCGTCGTCGTCGTCGTCGTCGTCGTCGTCGTCGTCATCACGATCCATTGGGGCAGACTGCCCGTAGGTGTCCCCACCGCACACACTCACACACTCAGTCGTTCCCTTCCCACTCGTCACACCGACCACCGATTGCCGCTGCTCATTCCAATTGAATTTCCAGCCCATTGTCAATCCGCTGTTGGTCGAAGGCCGCCCCCTCCTACCTGCCCCCCCCCCCCCCCCCCCGGCAACGGCGTCGTGTCGCGCGTCGCGTTGTTTGTTGTCCACAACTTGGGCACGCTGAGCCCCGGTGCGGGTTTGGTGGAGGCGGCGGGACGGGGGAACGCGAGTGTCGCTCGTCATCACCGTTGCTGGCGACGGCCGGGTATAATTCGCACGCGCCAATTTGCGCGGTCACGTGCACAGTTCTTCCCCGGAGCGACGGAACACCCTCATTACGGAGGCAGCACTCCCCCACGCCTGGACAAGTTTGCCGACGACGGAGGGGGCTTTCGCTGCCGGAAGCAACGTGGCCTGGTTCCCTACCGCGAGATCCTGACCGCGTCCGTCCCGGTGCTTGCCGAGCCGCATTGGCCTCCTGTTTGCCAAGAACGAATGTTGTTGTCATGGGGTCGCGCTCGCTACGCACGCCAGGAGGGTGCCACAAAAGAACCCGCGACTCATCTCGTCAAGGAGGCGTAGACCTTCACGCAAACTCCGGTCGTCCCCCGCAGCAACGGCCTTTGGCTAACCATCGAACAAATGCGCGGCGCTTTCAGTTGGCGCTTTTGCGGCCGTCTGGAATGCTCTTCTTTCCGATATTACGAAGCCACTGCAGCGATGCAATCATCTAGATGGACAAACTCATTTCTTTGCGACTGCTGTTTGCGTTTAGTTTTCTTGTCCTTCCCCCGCACATCCGATGAACACGGTTGGCAACGTACGGCGTGAAAGAAGTTCGGCATACTTGAATGTGGCATTCTAAAAAATAATTTCCGCGTGCGAGGATCTGCAGGGCTGGACAATGCACGTGGCGGCAGTGCCCCCCGCGGGTTCTTTGATACGCCGTGCATCTCTCGCAAGAATACAAAGAAAACGTTTTGTACGCTAAGAGAGAGCCCGCAGGGCTTTATCAGGGAGCCAATAGGCGTCTTATTCGAGAGGGCCAGGGATATATTGGGTTTGCACACACGCTACCAACCACTCCTGCCACACCATAACCACAGCGGCGCGGTTAACCCTGACGCTTTCACACACACTACCAACCATCCCTGCCACACCATAACAGTGGCACGGTTAACCCTGACGCTTTCACACACGCTACCAACCATCCCTGCCACATCATAACAGCGGCACGGTTAACCGTCATGCTTCCACACACACTACCAACCACCCCTGCCAAACCATAGCCACAGCGGCACGGTTAACCCTGACGCTTTCACACACGCTACCAACCATCCCTGCCACATCATAACAGCGGCACGGTTAACCATCACACTTTCACACACGCTACCAACCATCCCTGCCAAACCATAGCCACAGCGGCACGGTTAACCCTCACGCTTTTACACACGCGGAGGACCCGGAGAAAAATACACGCAACCATGGGGAGAGAGACATGCAAACTTAAAATAGACAACAGGCGTCAGGGTAAGGATCAAACCCACAACCTCCTCCGTACCAGGCGAGGTGGTTAACATCTTGCCACTGCCCCACCCCAGTTTCTCTCTGTATGAAGGTGTTGTTGGCTGATTTAATGAGTACTTACCCGTGGGAGGTAACCGGAGCACCCGGCAAAAACCCAGGCGTGCGAGGGAGAAACACTCTATCCCCATACAGGGATTCCGCTACTTACGAATGAGTTAGGTTCCAGAGGTCTGTTCTTAAGTCGATTTGTTCGTAAGTGCAACTTTACTTCTGTCGATTCCAAACGTGTTGTACGGCGTGTACACTAAACACGGGGAATGGCTTTAAACGTTGTATAACCTCCTGTAGATGTAGATGCCACTGGTTCTTCACGTTCTGTAGATGTAGATGCCACTGGTTCTTCACGTTCTGCAGATGTAGATGCCGCTGGTTCTTCACATTCTGCAGATGTAGATGCCACTGGTTCTTCACGTTCTGCAGATGTAGATGCCACTTGTTCTTCACGTTCTGTAGATGTAGATGCCATTAGTACTTCACGTTCTGTAGATGTAGATGCCACTGGTTCTTCACGTTCTGTAGATGCCACTGGTTCTTCATGTTCTACAGATGTAGATGCCACTGGTTCTTCGCGTTCTGTAGATATAGATGCCACTGGTTCTTCACGTTCTACAGATGTAGATGCCACTGGTTCTTCACGTTTTGCAGATGTAGATGCCACTGGTTCTTCACGTTTTGCAGATGTAGATGCCACTGGTGCTTCACGTTCTGCAGATGTAGATGCCACTGGTTCTTCACGTTCTGTAGATGTAGATGCCACTGGTTCTTCACGTTCTGTAGATGTATATGCCACTGGTTCTTCACGTTCTGTAGATGTAGATGCCACTGGTTATTCACGTTTTACAGATGTAGATGCCACTGGTTCTTCACGTTCTGCTGATGTAGATGCTACTGGTTCTTCACGTTATGTAGATGTAGATGCCACTGGTTCTTCACGTTCTGTAGATGTAGATGCCACTGGCTCTTCACGTTCTGCTGATGTAGATGCCACTGGTTCTTCACGTTCTGTAGATGTAGATGCCACTGGCTCTTCACGTTCTGCTGATGTAGATGCCACTGGTTCTTCACGTTCTGCAGATGTAGATGTCACTGGTTCTTCACGTTCTGTAGATGTAGATGCCACTGGCTCTTCACGTTCTGCTGATGTAGATGCCACTTGGTTCTTCACGTTCTGTAGATGTAGATGCCCTGGTTCTTCACGTTCGTAGATGTAGATGCCGCTGGTTCTTCACGTTCTGCAGATGTAGATGCCACTGGTTCTTCACGTTCTGTAGATGTAGATGCCACTGGCTCTTCACGTTCTGCTGATGTAGATGCCACTGGTTCTTCACGTTCTGTAGATGTAGATGCCACTGGTCTTCACGTTCTGTAGATGTAGATGCCACTGGTTTTCACGTTCTGTAGATGCCACTGGTTCTTCATGTTCTAGATGTAGATGCCACTGGTTCTTCGCGTTCTGTAGAATAGATGCCACTGGCTCTTCACGTTCTGCAGATGTAGATGCCACTGGTTCTTCACGTTTGCAGATGTAGATGCCACTGGTTCTTCACGTTCTGCAGATGTAGATGCCACTGGCTCTTCACGTTCTGCAGATGTAGATGCCACTGGCTCTTCACGTTCTAGATGTAGATGCCACTGGTTCTTCACGTTCTAGATGTAGATGCCACTGGTTCTTCACGTTCTGTAGATGTAGATGCCACTGGTTCTTCACGTTTCAGATGTAGATGCCACTGGTCTTCACGTTCTGCAGATGTTAGATGCCACTGGTTCTTCACGTTCTGTAGATGTAGATGCCACTGGTTCTTCACGTTCTGCTAGATGTAGATGCCACTGGTTCTTCACGTTTGCAGATGTAGATGCCACTGGTTCTTCACGTTCTGCAGATGTAGATGCCACTGGTTCTTCACGTTCTGCAGATGTAGATGCACTGGTTCTTCACGTTCTGTAGATGTAGATGCCACTGGTTCTTCACGTTCTGCAGATGTAGATGCCACTGGTTCTTCACGTTCTGTAGATGTAGATGCCACTGGTTCTTCACGTTCTGCTAGATGTAGATGCCACTGGTTCTTCACGTTCTGTAGATGTAGATGCCACTGGTTCTTCACGTTCTGTAGATGTAGATGCCACTGGTTCTTCACGTTCTGCAGATGTAGATGCCACTGGCTCTTCACGTTCTGCTAGATGTAGATGCCACTGGTTCTTCACGTTCTGCAGATGTAGATGCCACTGGCTCTTCACGTTCTGCTAGATGTAGATGCCACTGTTCTTCACGTTCTGCAGATGTAGATGCCACTGGCTACGGTTCTCACTTTCTGCAGACGTAGATTGCAACGTCTCTCACGTGTCTGAGAATGTAAATGCAGCTGTTCTTCACGTTTCTCAGATGTAGTTCCACTGGCTCTTCACGTTCTGTAGATGTAATGCCACTGGCTCTCACTTTCTGCAGATGTAGATGCCACTGGTTTCTTCACGTTCTGCAGATGTATATGCCACTGGCTCTTCTGTTCTGTAGATTTAGATGCCACTTTTATTCACGTTCTGCAGATGTAGATGCCACTGGGTCGTCACGTTTCTGCAGATGTAGATGCCACGGTTCTTCACGTGCTGAAAATGTAGATGCCACTGTTCTTCACGTTTTGCAGATGTAGATGTCACTGGTTCTTCTACGTCTGCAGATGTAGAGGCCACTGGTTCTTCACGTTCTGCGATTTAGATAGCCACTGGTTCTTTCACGTTCTGCAGATGTAGATGCCACTGGTTCTTCACGTTCTGCAGATGTAGATGCCACTGGCTCTTCACGTTCTGCAAGATGTAATGCACTGGTTCTTCACGTTCTGCAGATGGTAGATGCCACTGGTCTCTTCACGTTCTGCAGATGTAGATGCCACTGGTTCTTCACGTTCTGCAGATGTAGATGCCACTGATTCTTCACGTTCTGCAGATGTAGATGCCACTGGTTCTTCACGTTCTGCAGATGTAGATGCCACTGGCTCTTCACGTTCTGCAGATGTAGATGCCACTGGTTCTTCACGTTCTGCAGATGTATATGCCACTGGTTCTTCACGTTCTGCAGCTGTAGATGCCACTGGTTCTTCACGTTCTGCAGATGTAGATGCCACTGGTTCTTCACGTTCTGCAGATGTAGATGCCACTGGCTCTTCACGTTCTGCAGATGTAGATGCCACTGGTTCTTCACGTTCTGCAGATGTAGATGCCACTGGCTCTTCACGTTCTGCAGATGTAGATGCACTGGTTCTTCACGTTCTGCAGATGTAGATGCCACTGGCTCTTCACGTTCTGCAGATGTAGATGCTACTGGTTCTTCACGTTCTGCAGATGTAGATGCCACTGGTTCTTCACGTTCTGCAGATGTAGATGCCACTGGCTCTTCACGTTCTGCAGATGTAGATGCTACTGGTTCTTCACGTTCTGCAATGTAGATGCCACTGGTCTTCACGTTCTGCAGATGTAGATGCCACTGGCTCTTCACGTTCTGCAGATGTAGATGCTACTGGCTCTTCACGTTCTGCAGATGTAGATGCCACTGGTTCTTCACGTTCTGCAGATGTAGATGCCACTGGTTCTTCACGTTCTGCAGATGTAGATGCCACTGGTTCTTCACGTTCTGCAGATGTAGATGCCACTGGCTCTTCACGTTCTGCAGATGTAGATGCTACTGGTTCTTCACGTTCTGCAGATGTAGATGCCACTGGCTCTTCACGTTCTGCAGATGTAGATGCCACCACCACCATCTATTGCGCAGTGGTTGAACTTGCGACTCTCGGTCCGGAAATGCAACCTTGACGTTACGGACCAGGTTTGTTCGTATCTCTGAATGTTCGTAAGTCGAGGAGTCTCTGGGGAGCCGTGGGACACGTGGAGTTGGTGCTGTGGCGCCTCCTCCTGCGGCGTCTAGCAAAATTCACACGGGGGTAATGATGTTACCCCGTCCGGGGGGGGGGGGGGGGGGGTTATGATGATGTTACCCCATGCGTTTGTGTGTGGGGGGCGGGGTGGGTAACGAGGACGTGACCCCGTGCGTGTGTGGAGGGGGTGGGTCGTGACGAGGATGTGACCCCGTGCGTGACCCCGTGCGTGACCCCGTGCGTGACCCCGTGCGTGACCCCGTGCGTGGCTCCCGCAGGATCGCGGCGATCGAGAGCTCCAGCAAGGAGGACGACACCAAGTGGCTCACCTACTGGGTGGTCTACGGACTCTTCTGCGTCGGGGAGTTCTTCTCCGACCTCGTCCTCTACTGGTTCCCCTTCTACTACTTCTTCAAGGTGACGTGGCGGATTTTGTCGCCGCCAAACGGCGCCCGTGGCATGCGCCGTCACGACCTGCGCCCATTGACCTGCGCTCCTTGACCTACGCTGCCTTGATCTGCGCCCTTGACCTTTGCCATCTTGACCTGCGCCCTTGACCATCACTGTCTCGACCTGCACCACCTTGACCTGCTCCACCTTGACCTGCACCACCTTGATCTGCTCCACCTTGACCTGCTCCGCCTTAACCTGCTCCGCCTTAACCTGCTCCGCCTTGACCTGCTCCACCTTGACCTGCTCCACCTTGACCTGCTCCGCCTTGACCTGCTCCGCCTTGACCTGCTCCACCTTGACCTGCTCCGCCTTGACCTGCTCCGCCTTGACCTGCTCCGCCTTGACCTGCTCCGCCTTGACCTGCTCTGCCTTGACCTGCTCCGCCTTGACCTGCTCCGCCTTGATCTGCTCCGCCTTGACCTGCTCCGCCTTGACCTGCACCGCCTTGACCTGCTCCGCCTTGACCTGCACCGCCTTGACCTGCTCCGCCTTGACCTGCTCCGCCTTGATCTGCTCCGCCTTGACCTGCTCCGCCTTGACCTGCTCCGCCTTGACCTGCTCCGCCTTGACCTGCTCCGCCTTGACCTGCTCCACCTTGACCTGCTCCGCCTTGATCTGCTCCGCCTTGACCTGCTCCGCCTTGACCTGCTCCGCCTTGACCTGCACCGCCTTGACCTGCTCCGCCTTGACCTGCACCGCCTTGACCTGCTCCGCCTTGACCTGCTCCGCCTTGACCTGCTCCGCCTTGACCTGCACCGCCTTGACCTGCTCCGCCTTGACCTGCTCCGCCTTGACCTGCTCCGCCTTGACCTGCTCCGCCTTGACCTGCTCCGCCTTGACCTGCACCACCTTGACCTGCTGCTCCACCTTGACCTGCTCCACCTTGACCTGCTCCACCTTGACCTGCTGCTCCACCTTGACCTGCTCCACCTTGAACTTCACCACCTTGACCTGCTCCACCTTGAACTGCTCCACCTTGACCTGCGCCGTTCCGACCGCCGTGCCTGGAGGTTGCACCGGCTGGCCCAGAACGCGACCCTCACGCTTGTTCGCCCCGTACAACATCAACAACAATAACAACAACAACAACAACAATAATAATGGTAGGGAGTAGCAGTGCCGACTGGGGGGGGGGGGGGGCACGTTGTGGTCGCGAGCGCTTGACTAGGGGCCCCTCTGAGCGGAGGACTCTGGCGAGGTGCCGTGACCCCGGCGACCTCCCTTGATTCCAGCCCACGGCGAGCGACTTCTGCACTCGGCTTGGGCCCCCCCCCGCCAGCCGCCCCCAGTTTGTCTGCAGCGGTGGTTCTTCACCTGGGGGGTGGGGTGGGGGAGGAAGAATCTTTGGGTGCTGACGGACACGTGGGGAGACTCAATGCAGCAACGGAGAGCATGAATAAGCCACGAAGGGTGCACACTGCAGCAGTGGTTCTTCTTCTTCTTAGCTTGGGGGTGCACGCCCCCCCCCCCCCCCCACTGGGGGTGCGAGATGCCCTCTCTGGGGCGTGGCGAGACACGGCCAGATTTGTTTATCATATAAGGTCAATCATCGCAAACGCAACTTAAGCACCGGCACGTTAAGTAACAACTTACTTTGTTTCGTCGAACCCGACCTGTTTATTGATATTGTACTTTTTTATTTTAATATCGAGAACCAAAAGGGGGGGGGGTGCAAGGCTACAGTGAAGTTTAAGGACCGCTGGTCTACGCGCTCGCAAATCTCACGCGCTCGCACACACACGACGATGAAGATCCCCCGTGTGGCCTACGGACACTGTTGGGGCAAGTGCTGTTTGCGAGCGCCGGTTTTAAGGCCGGGAGGGCGGGCGAAGAGGCGTCTAAGGAATCGAACTCGGGTCACCGGTTTCGTAGCGCAGCGCAGTGTACAGTAGAACCCGCTCTTGACGGCGGCAATTCGTTCCTCGACTGCCCGTGAAGTGATTTGGTCGTTAAGCGAGTTTAGGAAGGGCAGATTAACGGCGTCATTCGTTCCGATGGCGTCGCATGTGAACAATGCCCCAGCGATCGTGAATGGACGTCGCTGATTGGCCGAGGCCTGGTCAGACCACTTTGGAGCCCGCCGATTGGCCGAAATTGGTGGTCGCCCGTGGTTAACGGGGGAATGGTCTGTTAGCGAACCACATTGGGTTCTATGGAGGCACTACACTACATTATACACTACACTACTATACACTACACTACTATACACTACATTATACACTACGCTATACACTACACTATACACTACACTATACACTACACTATACACTACACTATACACTACACTACACACTACATTATACATGACACTATATACCACTTCTATACACTACACATGGGGCTCTATGGAGGCTAGTTGTTAAGCAATTAATCGTTAACAGGGATGGTCGTTAAGAGGGGTTCTTCTGTACTAAACACGACGCTTACCGCCCCCCATGCGTTCACTTACACACCTATGTGTGTAAGTGAACGCACCTATGTGTGTAAGTGAACGCACCTATGTGTGTAAGTGAACGCACCTATGTGTGTAAGTGAACGCACCTATGTGTGTAAGTGAACGCATCTATGTGTGTAAGTGAACGCACCCATGTGTGTAAGTGAACGCACCCATGTGTGTAAGTGAACGCACCCATGTGTGTAAGTGAACGCACCCATGTGTGTAAGTGAACGCACCCATGTGTGTAAGTGAACGCACCTATGTGTGTAAGTGAACGCACCCACGTGTATAAGTGAACGCACCCACGTGTGTAAGTGAACGCACCCACGTGTGTAAGTGAACGCACCTACGTGTGTAAGTGAACGCACCTACGTGTGTAAGTGAACGCACCTATGTGTGTAAGTGAACACACCCACGTGTGTAAGTGAACGCTGCGCTACGAACCCGGCAATGCAAGTTCGATTCCTGCTCACAGCCAACACCAGTGACGATAATCTGAACCCGTCCTGGGCCTCCCGTAGGCCCACTCGGCCTAAAATGAGTGCTATACGTAAACATCACCACTGGGGAGACAAAGGCGGCCGGGCGTGGTGTTTCCCACCCACCCCTCGCGTGCCGTGCCGGCCTTCATAGGCCCTGGTGAACAGCACTTCCCCGACAGTCGGGTAAGGCTTCACTGGGCGGGTCTTTGTGTCCGTGCTCGCGTACGCACACACTCCGCACACCCGTGTGTGTGTCTGTGTAGAAACATCGCCACTGGGTGGGGGGGGGGGGGGGAGACAAAGACGGACGGGCGTGGCTCTGGTGACCCACCCACCCCACCTCATGGGCCACTGTGCCGGCCTTCGTCGGTGCTGCTCGCTTAACAGCGCTTGCCCCAGCGGTCTGTCAAAACACACACGGGAGGCGGCGGGGGTGGTGGATGGTGACCTTTGTCTTTGCGTGCTGCAGTGTGCCTTCCTCGTGTGGTGCATGGCGCCCGTGTCGTGGAACGGCTCCACCGTCATCTACCAGCGCATCATCCTGCCCTGGTTCCATGCCCACGCGGCACAGGTCGACCGCGTGATGGAAGACCTGGGCGGGCGGGCGCGCGAGGCGGCCGACGCTGCCACGTCACGAGGTGAGGGAGGTGGGGGGGGGTAGTGGGGGGGGGTAGTGGGGGGGGGGTAGTGGGGGGGGAGGGGGTAGTGGGGGGGAGGGGGTGGAGGGGGTAGTGGGGGGGGAGGGGGTAGTGGGGGGAGGGGGTAGTGGGGTGGAGGGGGTAGTGGGGTGGAGGGGGTAGTGGGGGGGAGGGGGTGGAGGGGGTAGTGGGGTGGAGGGGGTAGTGGGGTGGAGGGGGTAGTGGGGGGGAGGGGGTAGTGGGGGGGAGGGGGTAGTGGGGGGGAGGGGGAAGTGGGGGGGAGGGGGAAGTGGGGCGGGAGGGGGTAGTGGGGGGGAGGGGGTAGTGGGTGGGAGGGGGTAGTGGGGGGGAGGGGGTAGTGGGGGGGAGGGGCGTACAGAATTGTGATGAAATGTGGCAGTGTGTACCTGGGTCTGTCATGTGACCTCCTGCCGGCAGCGAGCCTTCGACACTTCACGTGATAGCCTCGGAGTGCACCTAGGCTGGCACGAGCGCCGTGGTGACGTCACTGCCACTCGTGCATGTCTGTTGAACTTCTTTCTCACCGTACGTAGCCAACTGTGCGAACAGGAGGGTGCCGGCTGAAGTGTGTGTGTGTGTGTGCAAGTTGCGTGTCTATGTAAATTTGTGTGTGCAAGTTGCGTGTCTATGTAAATGTGTGTGTGCAAGTTGCGTGTGTATGTAAATTTGTGTGTGCAAGTTGCGTGTGTATGTAAATTTGTGTGTGCAAGTTGCGTGTGTATGTAAATGTGTGTGTGCAAGTTGCGTGTCTATGTAAATTTGTGTGTGCAAGTTGCGTGTGTATGTAAATGTGTGTGTGCAAGTTGCGTGTGTATGTAAATTTGTGTGTGCAAGTTGCGTGTGTATGTAAATGTGTGTGTGCAAGTTGCGTGTGTATGTAAATTTGTGTGTGCAAGTTGCGTGTGTATGTAAATTTGTGTGTGCAAGTTGCGTGTGTATGTAAATTTGTGTGTGCAAGTTGCGTGTCTATGTAAATTGTGTGTGCAAGTTGCGTGTCTATGTAAATTTGTGTGTGCAAGTTGCGTGTCTATGTAAATTTGTGTGTGCAAGTTGCGTGTGTATGTAAATTTGTGTGTGCAAGTTGCGTGTGTATGTAAATTTGTGTGTGCAAGTTGCGTGTGTATGTAAATTTGTGTGTGCAAGTTGCGTGTGTATGTAAATTTGTGTGTGCAAGTTGCGTGTGTATGTAAATTTGTGTGTGCAAGTTGCGTGTGTATGTAAATTTGTGTGTGCAAGTTGCGTGTGTATGTAAATTTGTGTGTGCAAGTTGCGTGTGTATGTAAATTTGTGTGTGCAAGTTGCGTGTGTATGTAAATTTGTGTGTGCAAGTTGCGTGTGTATGTAAATTTGTGTGTGTAAGTGTGACATGGGCATGGTGCTGGTCACCCACCCCTTCGTGTGCTGTGCCGGCCTTAATCGGTTCTCCCGAACAGCACTTGCCCCAACAGCCTGTTAAAGGCTATACGAGGGATCTTTGCATTTGTCTTTGCCCCCTGTGAAGGTGAGAGCATGTGTTTGAGTGTCTGTGTATGTGTGAGCGTGAGAGCGTGCGTCTGCGAGTGTGTTATTTGCAGTCCCGTGACCTCAAGTCAGCAGCGAACCTTTGACACCTAAGTGCACCGAGCCTGGCACAAGCTATGGTGTGACATTCACAGCCACGTGGTGGTGATTGGCGGCGCCTGTTGTTGTTGTGGCAGTAAACATTTGCCTGCTATTACAACGGCACTGCTACGGTTCTGCCACTGCGTACCGCCCATGATGCTTCCCTGCCAATCAGCAATTAATCAGCAACTAAACTGTTTAAACATTTTTTAATTGTACCAGGTAATCTTATCTGGCGCTCTCGTTCCGAAGTGGACTGGCCACAAGCGATGGCCCGATCACAGTGGCGTATCGTCATCGTGTGGACATTTATAACAGAAGCCAAATACTCTTCAGTGCACGTTGATTCTAAATGTGTAGGGAAAAACCAGAGGACCCGGAGAAAAATCCACACGACCACAGGGAGAGACACGCAAACTCCAAATATACAGCAGCAGGCGTCAGGGTCGGGATCGAACCCACGACCTCCTGTATACCAGGCCGAGGTAGTTAACATCTCGAATATTAAAAAAAAATGTTCGCCGATTTGCCATCTGGACTTGTGCTACAGCGCCATGTGGATACACACGGCGTCTACCCGCACTCGCATCCCAGAAGTCTCTGCGGGGGCAGCTGGCGTAGCAGTTATTTCCTGGAGAGAGGCAGGGGGCAGGGAGTCCAGCGGCATGGAGCTGCACTAAAACTAAACTGATTTTTTTATTTTAACCAAGTAAGGCCCCGCTGAGCTCTTTTTCAGAGGCGACCTGGCTGCCACAATTGTATATCTCAAGGAAGTGGCTTATCATCATCATCACCATCACGTGCAAATTGATAGCAGCCAAATGGTCTCTAAACGCGTGATGTTTATTCTAAATGTGGAGGGAAAAACCGGAGGACCTGGAGAAAAATTCCACGCGACCACGGGGAGAGAGACACGGAAACGCCAAAAATATACAGCAGCAGGTGTCAGGGTCTGGATAGAACCCACGACCGCCTGCATACTAGGCGAGGTAATTAACATCTCACCACGGTGGCAGAAGAGAGTTCTGGACCACTACGAACTTGATCCGGCATCCAGAATCGGAACCTTTATTGAGACTGCAGGAGGAATCCGATGAGCTATGAAGCTCTTCACAGATGTCCCGTGGGGGGCGGGTCGTCGAGCCGCTGCAGGCATCCTCGCCGCACTCCGTGTAAGGGGGATGGTGTCGACCCGCCAACACCGCCGCGTTTATAATCTTAGCGCCGCACTCAGGCACCGTCCCGCACGCAGCGCCCACGTGGTCAAGGTTCAGTGTCATCCAAAGCGTGGCCCATGTGGCTCGCACCCCAGGTTTACAGACGCGTCCGTTGTTGTTGTTGTTGTTGTTATTCTTCTGCACCTTGCCCCTCACCCACCCCCTCCCCCCCACCTCCTCGTCCGTCACCCACAGCCGTTGGCCTCGCGACAGCGGCCTTGGGCTCCAAGGACAAGAAAAGTTCGTGACTGCGACAGCGCTCGGCGCCGCCGCCGCCACGGAGCTGACCGACGCTGCGGGCGAATCGACCTCTCTTCCGCGGCCGCTGAATCCGGCTCGTGGTGGGGGGCGGTGGGGGGTGGTGGGGGGGTGTGTGGGGGGTGGGGAGCCGGGGAGTCCATGCGGGGGTCGGGGGTCAGGGGTTAATTATTTTTTTGCCACTCCATGCCACGTCGTCGGGTCGTGCCGCCCGGCCGCGTGGGGGCGGCACGGCTCGGTTTGCGGCCAGCGCGAATCGGCGAGTTTCGGCGTTCACCGACCGGCGGTTTTGGCTTTTGAGAGGGAGCAAGGGGTGAAGTGGCGAGTTGGGAAGTTTTTCCCCGCCCGGTGTTTCAGGTCTGCCACGGGTCCACGCTGCATTTCTTTACATCTCTCTTTCTCTTGCCCTCCATGTCTCTCCGTATCCATCTCTCTCTCTCTCTCGAGATGGATAGGGAGAGAGCAACAGAGGTGGGGGGGTGTTTGTTGCGTTGTTTTTCAAGTTTGCCAGCATTGTCGCCCCCCCCCCACCTTCTCCGCGTAACGAAATCCAGTCTCTCCCAAGAGCTGCGACGTCCTTCCGTCTGTTTGCGTTCATCAACGAATTCCCTCCGTCCCTTGCGATGCATTCTCACCGCGAAGTCTGTGTCGCTTCGTTTCTGGAACGACGGCTTCACTATCGCGGTCTTCTCCGTTCAAATACATGTTAAGGTTGTAGCATGCTGCATGCGCAGTATGCAGTGTGCAGCACGTGCAGTGTGCAGCATGCTGCACGCACAGTATGCACCATGCTGCACGCACAGTATGCAGCGGCGGGCCGAATCTAGAAGCGTAACCGCATGTGTGCCCGCGCTGGTACGCGTGTGCGCATGTGTGTGTGTGCGCGTGCGTGCTGTATGTGTGCGTGTGTGCGTGTGCCCGCGCTGGTACGCGTGTGTGTGCGCGTGTGTGCGTGTGTGCACGTGCGCATGTGTGTGTGTGTGTGCGTGTGCCCGCGATGGTACGCGTGTGTGTGCGCGTGTGTGCGTGTGTGCACGTGCGCATGTGTGTGTGTGTGCGCGTGTGTGTGTGCGTGTGTGTGTGCATGTGTGTGTGCATGTGTGTGTGTGTGTGCGTGTGTGTGTGTGTGTGCGCGTGTGTGTGTGAACGGTTGCGCAGTGTTTTGCACGCTGCGCCGCGAACCTGGCGAGCCGAGTTCCATGCCAACACGAGTGTTCGGTTATCGGAACTTGTCCCGGGCCTCCTCCAGGTCGGCTCGGCCTTAAATGAGTGGCAGCTCTGTGGTGTGTAGACATCGGCACTTGGGGGGGAGCAAAGGTGGCCGAGCACAGGTATCGGCCACACCACTCCTCTTTCGCGTACCCTGCCGGCCTGTATAGGCGCTCACTCGCAGCACTTGCCCTTACAGTTTGTTGAGGCTACACGGGGGATCTTCGTCTTTGTTCCTCATGGCGTAGAGAGATCCGATTCGGCATCAGGTGTGTGCGGTGCGTCACCACGTAGCGCGTAATGGAACGGCGAAGATTTGTAAAACGTGGGAGAAGGCGGATCGCGAGGCGTTCGATTGTGTTAAACTCTGGCTGCAAATGTTCTTGCCCAGCCAGGAAAACCATCTCCATGGCCAGCTCTGAATGCGCTACTGTGGCCATGGGGTGATTGCCGTGTGTCGGAGTGGTTCAACTGCCCTACCGTTTAATCTCTTTGAATATAAACAGAGGGCTCGGTTGTGGAAGTTATCTTGCGTTTCTCACACCTGCCCCCCCTCCCTCCCATTCACGAACGAAGGATTGTGGCACTGTCTGTTCCCAACACTTTGCCAGGCACCTGCGGATGACCGTCGCTTGCCTGGGGCGTAATTTAAAAGTCGACGGGGATTAGTTTATAATTTATCGTTGAATAAAAGTTGATCCAATAAAAACAAAACACCGCGTGTACGTTGTCGGTTCATTACGTTTGAGAAGGTTTCGCGTTTTATTCCGTCCTGGAGAAGTGGTCCTCGACCAAGGCTGTGATTGTATAATATCTATTGGGGGGGGGGGGGCACATCCCCCCACCAATATTCAAATATGCTCAAAATGCCCCCCCCCCCCGAATATATTGCTATTAAATAGATTTCTGTTTATATGATTGTGGTTATGGTTGTACTTCATTAATCCCTAATTGCTGCCATTACATACAATGAAACAAGGAAAGGTAAAACAGAAAAACCAGCAATGTAATACACTACACTATTAGACATTATTGTAAAAAAGCAAAAAAAGTCCATCCCATGTGCTAGTGAATTTTTTAATATTTTAGGCAGGAAATTCGTTTTCAAATTTAGATTTTTTTTCTGAGGGGGGGGGACCCCAGACCCCCTGGAAGATTTGGTCCCCCCCCCAAATGTTGACTCCATGGCTACGTCCTTGTCCTCGACCACGTTGTGGCCCACTGCCGAGTGGACCCATGACCCCCTGCCCGACCCCCAACATGGGTTTCGAGAATTAAATTTACGAATGAATGACCGTCGATCTTTTAACCAATTGTCCCATTTTGTGAGGTCTATATCCCGGCTAGCTAAGTGACTGCAAGCGGAGGAAAATACTAATCAACGGAGGCACCGCACGCGTGGTGCACTTAGTCCGAGCCCGCTGGTTACTCTTGGAAACCAACATTGTTTACGATCTGGCATACAGGCTCCTCCTAATCGATGTATATCGGCCTGAGCCTCCCCTACATCCACGTGACTCCCCCAGCCACCACCCACTGTGGAAACACTCTGCCCTGTACAGCACCAGCGGCGTGGCTTGTGGTGTCTATGAGGTGTTAACTACCTCGCCTGGTATGCAGGAGGTCGTGGGTTAGATCCCGACCCTGGCGCCTGCTGCTGTATATTTGTAGTTTGTGTCTCTCCCTCTCTCTCATCATCATCACGGTGGCTTGGAGATGTTCACTACCTCGCCTGGTGTACAGGAGGTCGTGGGTTCGATCCGGACCCTGACGCCTGCTGTATATTTGGAGTTTGCGTCTCTCTCTCATCATCATCACGGTGGCTAGGAGATGTTCACTACCTCGCCTGGTGTACAGGAGGTCGTGGGTTCGAGCCCGACCCTGACGCCTGCTGTATATTTGGAGTTTGCGTCTCTCTCTCCCAGTGGTCGCGTGGATTTATTTTTTCTCCGGGTCCTAAGGTTTTTCCCTCCACTTAGAAACATGCGTTTAGATGATGATGTCACTACACATGTCCACACGATGATAACGATGATAAGCCACTTTGTTGAGCTTTCACTTGTAGCCAAGTCGCTTCTAAAAAAGAGCAAGACAGCTCAGTGGTACTCGTTGGTTCTTTCGGTAAAGTCCCGTAGATAATTAAATAAATAAAAATATATCACGACGTTTCGATCGCAGCACAACCTTGTTGTTGTAACAGCTCTCTCCCTGGTTCAGCAGCTCCACTGCTGGATTATTATTAGTTGTTTTACGCCTGAGGACGACCTCTTGTGTTGCGATCGAAACGCCGTGATGTCGTTTCTATTTTATTTTTCTAACTACGTGACTTTACCGAAAGAACCAAAGAGTATGGATCCCTGCAGGCACGAAAGCTTCAAATCAAGATAGCTCAGTGGGCTTTACCTGGTAAGATAACAAAAAATAGTTTAGTTTCTTTTGTATATTTTTCAAACCAACTCGTTTACCTTTTGCAAACTCTGCACTCCTACGATGTCTGTGTGCTGTCTGTTGTAACGTTCCGACCTGCCCCCTTACCGTAACATCCCTGAGAAAGAGCTTCATAGCTCATCGGATTCCTCCTGCAGTACCAATACATATTCTTCTGATTCCGGTTCGCTGGGTTGGTGCACATTGCCGAGTCGGAGCTGTTGCGTGATGGCAGCGACACGAGCAGAAGCGGCGATGCCAATGCTGCTGCCGCCGCCT
Source organism: Lethenteron reissneri (assembly GCF_015708825.2). Lineage (NCBI taxonomy): Eukaryota > Metazoa > Chordata > Hyperoartia > Petromyzontiformes > Petromyzontidae > Lethenteron > Lethenteron reissneri. The sequence continues at coordinate 9,981,060 of NC_083828.1, read as the reverse complement.
GTGCTGCTGCCGCCGCCTGTGCTGCTGCCGCTGCCTGTGCTGCTGCTGCCTGTGCTGCTGCTGCTGCCTGTGCTGCTGCCTGTGCCGCCGCCTGTGCTGCTGCTGCTGCCTGTGCTGCCTGTGCTGCTGCTGCCTGTGCTGCTGCTGCCTGTGCTGCTGCTGCTGCTGCTGCCTGTGCTGCTGCTGCCTGTGCTGCCTGTGCTGCTGCTGCTGCCGCCTGTGCTGCTGCTGCCGCCTGTGCTGCTGCTGCCGCCTGTGCTGCTGCTGCCGCCTGTGCTGCTGCTGCCGCCTGTGCTGCTGCTGCCGCCTGTGCTGCTGCTGCCGCCTGTGCTGCTGCTGCCGCCTGTGCTGCTGCTGCCGCCTGTGCTGCTGCTGCCGCCTGTGCTGCTGCTGCCGCCTGTGCTGCTGCTGCCGCCTGTGCTGCTGCTGCCGCCTGTGCTGCTGCTGCCGCCTGTGCTGCTGCTGCCGCCTGTGCTGCTGCTGCCGCCTGTGCTGCTGCTGCCGCCTGTGCTGCTGCTGCCGCCTGTGCTGCTGCTGCCGCCTGTGCTGCTGCTGCCGCCTGTGCTGCTGCTGCCGCCTGTGCTGCTGCTGCCGCCTGTGCTGCTGCTGCCGCCTGTGCTGCTGCTGCTGCGAGAGAGAGAGAGACAGAGTTGAAGTTGCTTCCTCTACGCTCCATCGTTTTGTTTACATGGCCACAATCGTGCCACTGGCATGTCTTTAATTTAGACACACGTATCTCTGTGGGTCTCTTTGTATCTCTATGTATCTCTATGTATCTCTATGTATCTCTATGTATCTCTGTGGGTCTCTACGTATCTCTGTGGGTCTCTACGTATCTCTGTGGGTCTCTATGTATCTCTGTGGGTCTCTACGTATCTCTGTGGGTCTCTATGTATCTCTATATGTTTCTGTATCTTTGTGGGTCTCTATGTATCTCTGTGGGTCTCTATGTATCTCTGTGGGTCTCTATGTATCTCTGTGGGTCTCTACGTATCTCTGTGGGTCTCTATGTATCTCTGTGGGTCTCTACGTATCTCTGTGGGTCTCTATGTATCTCTATATGTTTCTGTATCTTTGTGGGTCTCTATGTATCTCTGTGGGTCTCTATGTATCTCTGTGGGTCTCTACGTATCTCTGTGGGTCTCTATGTATCTCTGTGGGTCTCTACGTATCTCTGTGGGTCTCTATGTATCTCTATATGTTTCTGTATCTTTGTGGGTCTCTATGTATCTCTGTGGGTCTCTATGTATCTCTGTGGGTCTCTATGTATCTCTGTGGGTCTCTACGTATCTCTGTGGGTCTCTATGTATCTCTGTGGGTCTCTACGTATCTCTGTGGGTCTCTATGTATCTCTATATGTTTCTGTATCTTTGTGGGTCTCTATGTATCTCTGTGGGTCTCTATGTATCTCTGTGGGTCTCTATGTATCTCTGTGGGTCTCTATGTATCTCTGTGGGTCTCTGTATCTCTGTGGGTCTCTATGTATCTCTGTGGGTCTCTATGTATCTCTGTGGGTCTCTATGTATCTCTGTGGGTCTCTATGTATCTCTGTGGGTCTCTATGTATCTCTGTGGGTCTCTACGTATCTCTGTGGGTCTCTACGTATCTCTGTGGGTCTCTATGTATCTCTGTGGGTCTCTATGTATCTCTGTGGGTCTCTATGTATCTCTGTGGGTCTCTATGTATCTCTGTGGGTCTCTATGTATCTCTGTGGGTCTCTACGTATCTCTGTGGGTCTCTATGTATCTCTGTGGGTCTCTATGTATCTCTGTGGGTCTCTATGTATCTCTGTGGGTCTCTATGTATCTCTGTGGGTCTCTATGTATCTCTGTGGGTCTCTATGTATCTCTGTGGGTCTCTATGTATCTCTGTGGGTCTCTATGTATCTCTGTGGGTCTCTGCGTATCTCTGTGGGTCTCTATGTATCTCTGTGGGTCTCTACGTATCTCTGTGGGTCTCTACGTATCTCTCTGGGTCTTCATGTATCTCTGTGGGTCTCTACGTATCTCTGTGGGTCTCTATGTATCTCTGTGGGTCTCTACGTATCTCTGTGGGTCTCTATGTATCTCTGTGGGTCTCTACGTATCTCTGTGGGTCTCTATGTATCTCTGTGGGTCTCTACGGGTCTCTATGTATCTCTGTGGGTCTCTACGTATCTCTGTGGGTCTCTATGTATCTCTGTGGGTCTCTATGTATCTCTGTGGGTCTCTATGTATCTCTGTGGGTCTCTATGTATCTCTGTGGGTCTCTATGTATCTCTGTGGGTCTCTATGTATCTCTGTGGGTTTCTATGTATCTCTGTGGGTCTCTGCGTATCTCTGTGGGTCTCTATGTATCTCTGTGGGTCTCTACGTATCTCTGTGGGTCTCTACGTATCTCTCTGGGTCTTCATGTATCTCTGTGGGTCTCTACGTATCTCTGTGGGTCTCTATGTATCTCTGTGGGTCTCTACGTATATCTGTGGGTCTCTATGCATCTCTGTGGGTCTCTACGTATCTCTGTGGGTCTCTATGTATCTCTGTGGGTTTCTATGTATCTCTATGGGTCTCTATGTATCTCTGTGGGTCTCTATGGGTCTCTGTGGGTCTCTACGTATCTCTGTGGGTCTCTATGGGTCTCTATGGGTCTCTTTGTATCTCTGTGGGTCTCTTTTTATATATCCCTGTTGGTTTCTATGTATCTCTGTGTGTCTCTATGGGTCTCTATGTATATCTGTGTGTCTCTCTGTGTCTGTGTCTCTATGGGTCTCTGGGTCTATTTATCCCTGTTGGTGTCTATGTATCTCATTGTATTTCTGTTGGTTTCTATGCATATCTATGTATCTACCGATCTTTCTATATCTCTATTGGTTTATATGTATCTCTATGTATCGCTATGGGTCTCTATGTATCTTTATGTGTCTCTACGGGTCTTTATATATTCCTGCTGTTTTATTATTATTTTATTATTTCCTTTCTACGTGACTTTACCAAAAGAACCAAGAATATGAATCCCTGCAGTCACGGAAGCTTTATATCGAAATGTATATTTCTGCTGGGTTCTATTTATCTCAATGTATCTCTATGCATCTCTATGTGTCTCTACGGGTCTTTATATATCTCTAATGGTTTGTAGGCATCTCAATGCATCTCTACGGGTCTCTATGGGCCTCTATGGGTGCACTGTATGGCCCATAGTTTGTGTTGCATGACCACATTGGCATCGCCGTCACGAGCTGTCTTTCATTTCCCGTTCACGATGGAGGTGTGCGCATCGGGCTGTCGATGTCCTGACGAGGTGATCGATGGTCCCACCACCACCACCACCACGAGGAGGTGGAATGTCAAAGCCAGGAGGAGGTGGTGCCATGATGTTGTTTTTGGGTCTCGAAATGAGGAGGCGTTTATTCTGTACGGCCGCGTTGCTCCACGCTCTCTCTGTTCGCAGCAGCGGCAGCGGCGTTCCTCCAACTCTGTGTTGGCATTGCTGCTGCTGCTGCTGCTGCTCTGTGAGTCCGTGTGGCCACACGAGGTTACATTTAACCACCGCTGCTCTCGCTCGGGTACAGCGCCGCGAAATCCATTTACTATTCCGTGCAGCAGCTACCGATGCAAGCACGCAGCCACGGGCGGGCGGGTGGGCAGGCGGGCGGGCAGGCGGGCAGTAGACACGTGTGTGCGAGAGAGGCTTCCCTCTGGTGGCTGTGCAGCAACACCACGGCTACATACAAAGCACGGCTGTGCATACATTTTGATTGTATATTGATTAATTTTGTTCAGTACCTCGCCTGGTATACAGGAGGTCGTGGGTTCGATCCCGACCCTGACGCCTGCTGCTGTATATTTGTGGTTTGCGTCTCTCTCTCCCCGTTTCCACCCCACCCTCTCTCCCCATTTAGAATCAACGTCACGAGTTTAGAGTTATTTGACTTCTGCTATAAATCTCCATTCGTCGAGCTATCATTTGCGGCCAGGTCGCTTCTCAAAACAAGCTCTACAGCTCAATGGGTCTGACCCAGAAACATTAAACGTAGTTTAGTTTAATAGTTTAGCTTAATAGCTGTAAAATACGCACGGCACAATTGCGCATTGTTAATCTATTGCTGGGTGGAAGCTTGCCCCTCTCGATCATTGGGGTCGCTTCACCATACTTCACCACGCTGGTCAGTGCGGTCTGCTTTGTTGCATTGGGAGGTCGGGGGCAGGAACGGGTTCGGATAATCGCCACTGATGTTAGCCGTGGTTGGGAATCGAACTCTGGTGGCTGGGTCCGTAAGTGCCGCGGGTCGCACCGACCCATCACACACGAAGACAAACTACCCCCCGTGTTGCCTTCAACGGACTCTTTGGGGCAGCGCTGACGTTTGACAAATCGCATCAGGTATTCCGTTTTAGGGCTGAGTCGACCTAGGAGAGACTCCAGGTATCAGATGTTCGTCGCTGCTTGTTTTGTGGCCGTGAGCGGCAATTGAATTCGGGTCGCCGGGTTCGAGGCGCGGTGCAATGACCCACGCAAAGACAAAGATCCCCCACATAGCCTTAACACACTGTTGGGGCAAGTGCTGTTAGCGAGCAGCACCTATGAAGGCGGGCACAGCACACGAGGGGGTGGGTGGCCAGCACCACGCCCGGCCGCCTTTGTCTCCCGATTGACGATGTTTAAACACCGCACCAGGTACTCATTTGGGCTGAATAACCCACACACAGACCCAGCCACACACACACAGACACACAGGCACCCACATACAACGACAAAAATCCCCCGTGTAGCCTTAATAGACGGCTGGGGAAAGTGCTGTTAGCGAGCACCTATGAAGGCGGGCACAGCAGACGAGGGGGTGGGTGGCCAGCACCACGCCCGGCCGCCTTTGTCAGACCCACACACACACACACAACGTGGCCCTGGGTGTCTGCGCTACGCTGGGATTTTGCCTTTGAAGGCAGCGCGGAGGAGAGGCGTGAAACACAATTTTACTGGAAATGGGTCAATTCCTCCATCGGGGTTTTATTTCTGGTGCAGCTTGATGGCAAGCCGCTGCTGGGTGCTGTGACAGACTTCTGTCTTCCGCTGGGGGATTTAAGAGCGAGAGAGAGACAATTTTATATAGATCAGCCACGGAAGAATGGATTTGAATGACAAAGAAGCTTTAGGTCTGTGCATGTATTATTTGTGGGCGTTGGTATGGGCCTGAAAACGTGTCGGCGGGTTGGGTAGAATACACAGACAGAGAGAGATTGGGCTGAGTTTAGGTAGGGTGGGTGGGTGGTGGGGGGAGAGAGATTGGGCTGAGTTTGGGTAGGGTGGGTGGTGGGGGGAGAGATTGGGTGAGTTTGGGTAGGGTGGGTGGTGGGGGGAGAGAGATTGGGCTGAGTTTGGGTAGTGTGGGTGGTTGGTGTGGGTGTGAGAGATTGGGGTGAGTTTGGGTGGGTGGGTGGTGGGGGGAGAGAGAGATTAGGGTGAGTTTGGGTAGGGTGGGTGGGTGGTGGGGGGAGAGAGATTGGGGTGAGTTTGGGTAGGGTGGGTGGTGGGGGGAGAGAGATTGGGCTGAGTTTGGGTAGGGTGGGTGGTGGGGGGAGAGAGATTGGGCTGAGTTTGGGTAGGGTGGTGGGTGGTGGGGGGAGAGAGATTGGGGTGAGTTTGGGTAGGGTGGTTGGGTGGTGGGGGGAGAGAGATTGGGGTGAGTTTGGGTAGGGTGGGTGGGTGGTGGGGGGAGAGAGATTGGGGTGAGTTTGGGTAGGGTGGGTGGGTGGTGGGGGGAGAGAGATTTGGGTGAGTTTGGGTAGGGTGGTGGGTGGTGGGGGGAGAGAGAATGGGGTGAGTTTGGGTAGGGTGGGTGGGTGGGGGGGGGGGGAGAGATTGGGGTGAGTTTGGGTAGGGTGGGTGGTTGGTGGGGGGGGGAGAGATTGGGGTGGGTTTGGGTAGGATGGGTGGTTGGTGGGGAGAGAGATTGGGTGAGTTTGGGTAGGGTGGGTGGGTGGTGGGGGGAGAGAGATTGGGGTGGGTTTGGGTAGGGTGGGTGGGTGGTGGGGGGTGTGAGAGAGGGAGAGAGGGAGACTGAGGTGGAGGAGGAGGGGGTGGGTGGGTGGGGGGTGGTGGCAGTGTTGTCTTGACAACCACCTCCGCTGCTCAGAGCATCACGTAGGAGACGGGGCGAGGAGGGAGGGACCGCCACAGTGCAGGTTTATTGGAGGCGTCCCTTGCCCTCCCCTCTCTCTCCCTCCGTCTCTGGCTCTCGCACCGCAGCTCTCCCTGGTTTGCCCGCCGCCGTGGACAATAGAGTGATTGGGAGGTGCCTCCCCTGCCACGATCGGTCACCACCGCCACCACCGCCGCCACACCTGCACGACCGACACCCCGCGCACTCAGAGCCTCCGAGATGTCAGACAGCGCCGACATGAGCGACCTCTGCTCTGTCACGGACCCCGCCAGCCGGGGAGAGGTGAGATCGATCTCTGTCTGTGTGTCCCTCTCTGTCCCGCTCCCTGCATGAGTCGGCGTCTCTCTCTGTGTGTCTCTCTCTGTGTCCCTTTGTCTAGCTCTCTCCGTCATTGAGTCTCTGCATCTCTCGCTGTGTTGCTATGTCTGTCTGTCTGTGTGCGTGTCAATCTTATCTCTAGCTGTGTGTCGGTGTCTCCCTGTGTATCTGTTTCCCTCTCTCTGTGTCTATTTCTCTCTCTTTGTCTCTCTCTCTGTCATTGTGTCTCTGTATCTCGCATCTATCTCTGTGTCTGTCTCTCTGTTTCTATGCCTCTGTCTGTGAGTCTCCGTCTGTGTGTCCGTGTCTCCATCTACATCTGTCTCGCTCTCTCTATCTCTCGTCGTCTGTATCACCGTATCTCTATCTCTCCTGTTTCTACATCGCTCTGTCTATATGCGAGTCTCAGTCTCTCTCTCTCGGCGTCTCTGTGTGTATGTACGTGTCCCTGTGTGTGTGTGCGCGCGCGCATATAATGCACGCGGGGCGAAATTGTTTGACACTCGGCTCGCGATGAAAATTATCAATCAATCAACACCACCAACCCTCGTCAGACGCGCCTTTAAATCACAGCGTAGACTACCACCGCACTCATCCCACTTCTGTATTCTGCTTTGTTCTAGCGTCCCTTGCTACGCGCGCGTGTGTGTCTGTGTGTGCGTGTGATGCTGCGTGTGTGTGTCTGTGTGTGCGTGTGATGCTGCGTGTACGTGCGTGCGTGTGTGTGTGTCTGTGTGTGTGTGATGCTGCGTGTACGTGCGTGTGTGTCTGTGTGATGCTGCGTGTGCGTGCGTGTGTGTGTGTCTGTGTGTGCGTGATGCTGCGTGTACGTGCGTGTGTGTCTGTGTGATGCTGCGTGTACGTGCGTGTGCGGGGAGCGGTGGCGCAGTGGTTAGAGCGCCGCACGACGAACCCCGGCGACCCCGAGCACGAGGACTCGCTCACGGCCACCAACGCCACTGACGATTATCTGAACCGGTCCTGGGCGCCCCCCCCCACCTCTAAGTCGACTCGGCCTCAAATGAGAACCTGGTGGCGATGTTTAAACATCGTCACTGGGGAGACAAAGGCGGCCGGGCGTGGTGTTGCCCACCCACCCCTCGTGTGCCGTGCCGGCCTTCATACGGCGCTGCTCGCTAGCAGCACTTGCCCCACGTCTGTCAAAGACTACACGGGGGATCCTTTGTCTGTGTCGCGTGTGTTTTATTGACGCCGTGCGTGCATACGAGACCACGTAACTAAACTACAACCAGCATCAGCGTCCGACCAAGCATCTGCCGAGGATCTTCCGTGAGACGCACCAAGGTCGAGAACTGACGTCTCTAAAACGGTGCCTAGTTCCTTGTCCTCCCCCTGCGCACACATCCGATTGGCACGGGGTCGGCTACGTACGGTGCGAAAGAAGTCCCACGCACGGACACTGCACAACGCAGCCCTGAGCGCAGTCGCCCTTCGACCTCCGGCTATCGACCTTTGCAATCGTCCCCGCGTGCCCAGGGCGCCTGGGTGTGTGTGTGGGGGGGGGGGGGCGAGTGGGCACCAGCCCCCCCACCCCCCACCCCGAGGCGAGCGGCCTCCCGCCCGTGACGGCGGCCGAGCGGAGTGGCCACGGGGGAGCTGTCCTCGAGCGCGGGGTGCTGACCTGGAACGTGAGCGCCCTGCGCGTGGTGCCTTTGGTGGTGGTGGTGGCGGTGGTGGCGGCGGTGGTGGTGATTACATTGGCGGTGGTGGTGATCATGGTGGTGGTGGTGGTAGTGACGGTGGTGATAGTGGCGGTGGTGGTGACAGTGGTGATAGTGGTGATCGTGGTGGTGGTGATAGTGGTGGTGATAGTAGTGGTGGTGACAGTGGTGGTGGTAACAGTGGTGGTGATAGTGGTGGTGACAGTGGTGGTGGTAATAGTGGTGATAGTGGTGATCGTGGTGGTGATAGTGGTGGTGGTGACAGTGGTGGTGGTAAAAGTGGTGGTGATAGTGGTGGTGATAGTGGTAGTGATGGTGATGGTGGTAGTGGTGGTGGTGATAGTGGTGGTGAAAATGGTGGTAATATTGGTGGTGACCGTGATGGTGGTAATAGTGGTGGTGATAGTGGTGATAGTGTTGATGGTGGTGGTGATAGTGGTGGTGCTGGTGGTGTTGATAGTGGTGGTGATGGTGATAGTGGTGGTGGTGTTAATGGTGGTGATGGGGGTGATGATCATGATGGTGGTTAAGGTGATGACGGTCGTGTCGGTGATAGTGGTGGTGGTTGTGGCGGCGATGGTGGTTGTAATAATGGTGGTGGTAGTAGTGGTGTTGCAGGTGGGGAGCGGTAGTGTCTTTAGTAATGATGGTGCTCGCAAACTGCACTTGCCCTAACAGTCTGTTGAAGGCTATATGGGGGTATTTGTCTTTTGGTGGCAATAGTGGTGGGCGTGCTAATGGTGTTGGTGGTGGTGATGATGATCATGACAGTGGGTGTTGATGGTGATAGTGGTGGTAGTGGTGGTGGCAGTGATGGTATTAGCGGTGGTTGTAGTGGTAGTGATGGTTGTAGTACTCGTAGTGGTGTTGGTGGTGGTGGTTAAAGTGGTGGTGACGTTTTGGTGATAGTGGTGTTAGTTGTGGTGGTATTAGCGGTGGTGATATTGGTAGTGATGGTAGTAGTAGTAGTCGTTGTGCTGGTTATTAAAGTAGTGGTGATAGTGGTAGTGGTGGTAGTAGTAGTGGTTGTGTTCGTGGTGGTTATTAAAGTGGTGGTGGTGCTGATAGTGGTAGTGATGGTAGTAGTAGTGGTTGTGGTCGTGGTGGTTATTAAAGTGGTGGTGGTGGTGGTGATAGTGGTAGTGATGGTAGTAGTAGTGGTGGTTGTGTTGGTTATTAAAGTGGTGGTAATGATAGTAGTTGTGCTGGTTATTAAAGTGGTGGTGGTAGCAGTGGCGCCTCGTGAATGTGGTTGTTGGCTTTGTCTCCCGTAGCTTAATTTGTCTCCTCTGGTTATTAAAGTGGTGGTGGTGATAGTGGTAGTGATGGTAGTAGTAGTGGTTGTGCTGGTTATTAAATTGGTGGTGGTAATGATAGTGGTAGTGATGGTAGTAGTGGTTGTGCTGGTTATTAAAGTGGTGGTGGTAATGATAGTGGTAGAGATGGTAGTAGTGTTTGTGCTGGTTATTAAAGTGGTGGTGGTGGTGGTGGTAGTGGCGCCTCGTGAATGTGCTTGTTGGCTTTGTCTCCCGTAGCTTCATTCGCCTCCTCTGGTTATTCGCACACAAAGGAGGAGGGCGTTGGTGAGCTGCAACTTCCAAGTTTCCTCCTCCTCCTCCTCGTGTTCATTATAAACCAGATCGCGTTCTATCGCGCGCGCCCAGCCTAACGCGAGAATCGTACAAAAACGCTGCACGCATCATCGTTATGTTTAAAAAAAAACAATTGTGTGCGCAGCTTTATTAGCCGATGCAAAAATGCGGTAAACGGATGCATGCGCGCTTGCTGAAGGCGATGCTGTTAATGCGTTAACTCGTATCGTCATCGTCCCAAAAATATTATTTTCACGTTGGTGAAAAAAGGAAAAATGCTATTTGTACGGACGCATCTCAGCTGTATGCATGGATGCTGAACTTCTTTCGCACCGTACGTCGCCAACCGTGCTAATTCCTCCGCTCGGCGCCACCAATGTATTCGTTCCGTCTGCTGCGTCTAGGCGGGTCCCGGGGCAGGTTGCTTTGGTCTATCCACTGCTGCATGACGACCCACTCCCCCATTCTCTGGCGGTGAATCGTGGAGGTCATTCCGACCGCCGTGCATTGCCACGGCGGTCGCGTGCGAGTTGGTGAAGGCGCGGACGTCCGCAGGCGATGGTCGCACGCCAAGTGCTGCACAACAATTGATGACGCTGCGAGCCGCGTGGCCTATAGCACCTGTTATGCATGGCGGTGACCTATCCGAGCGTGACCCTGCCCGCTGCGCTAGCGTGCACACCCAAGCAATGCCCGTGACGCAATTTAATATTTTTTTTCTCTCGCGTGAAGGAAGCACAAACGTGGAATTTCACTGGCGCGTTCACCCGCTGGTGCAGTACGTGTGCGCGCGTGTGTGTGTGTGCTGCACATATATATGATGCGTGGGGAGCGGTAACGTAGCGGTTTGCGGGCTGCACTACGAACCCGGCGGTCCGAGTTAGATTCCCGTTCACGGCCACCAATACCAATGACAATTATCTGAACTCGTCATGGGGGCCCCCCTCGTCTATACGGGGGATCTTTGTCATTGTATTTGGGTGCCTGTGTCTGTGTGTCTGTGTGTGTGTGGGTTATTCAGCCCAAATGAGTACCTGATGCGGTGTGTGAACATCACCACTGGGGAGACAAAGGCGGCCGGCGTGGTGTCGGCCACCCACATCTCCTCGCATGCCGTGCCGGCCTTCATAGATGCTCGCTAACATCACTTGCCCCAACAGTCTACTCGGTCTATACGGGGGAATCTTTGTCTTTGCTATATATATTTTTGTTTCTCGCTCGCGGCTTGCAAGGTTAAAGGAGCGACAAGCAAGTCTGGCTGCTCACTACCGCACACGCAGCCCCATCTTCAATCACACTCCCAGTTGCCGCGCGACCCGGTCTGCCCTGCGAAGTGCGCATAGCACGGGCATCGCTCCCCCGTTCCTCCTGTGTGCTTCTCTCACTCTGTGTGTGTGTGTGGTGGTGGTGGTGTGAAGCGATGGCGGGCCAACAATTTTTTGAATTATTATTGTGTGAGTCACTCTCTCTCTCTATGTGTCCAGGCAGCAGAATTAACGAGGGAGACTGTGAGTGTGGAGAGGGGGGTGTGGGAGTCTTGACCCTTCACCACTTGGCATTAAGATCCAATTGCATGATATTTGTCACCGTGGACAAATGATGCCCTTTGGGGGGGGGGGGGTTCAAGAGAAAGAAATGACGATTGAATGAGTGAATGAATGTCTGTGCGGCCACCAATTAATTCATATTTGCAGAAACACGTTGGATGGTCCATTTTTCGTTTTTTTTTTATGAATTCGTGGTTTGATGGCAAGGAACGATTTTTTACCGACGCCCGGTGATGCGATGATGCATCACGGTCCCACCGGCGAGAGGGCGGGGTCGTTTATTTGAATCGAGATAATATTTTATCGATTCTATTTTATTTTGGGTTCGTTAATCATCTCGTTGACTCATTAGTAGCACCGTTTCAATCGGAGTCTTTGCGTTTGCATCAGTTGTGGATCGTCGATACCCACGCAACAACGCATGATATGAGCCGTGTGTCGTGCTGATGACGTTTGATTTTAATATATGTACTTCGTGACAAATGCATACAACAAATACACGGGGATCATCATTGTACCATCATTGTCCCTTCATTGTCTCATCATTGCATTCATCAAACTGCATTGGCAGTGATGCACATGCACAAACAACAACTCAACACATTCATCTAATATCACTAAAAGTACAGAGATAATAAAATATACAATAAGTAACGTTTAGGGAATGACCCTTCTTCATGGCAGAGAGATCAGCAAACAGAATCAGGTTTTCAGAACAGCGTAATAATGCACGGTGCCATGTGTGCGATGTATATGGGGTCGGGGTGGGAGGGTGGTCGGATGTTTAAACCCATACACTGGGCTCATTGATCGATGGCTCAGTGGTTAATCCGGATTAGAAACGAGGCTTTGGGAGCGGCGTGTATTTGGGTTAAGGAGAGGAGATCGGAGTCAATTTGGTGGGGGTTGGTGGGTTGGATTGGTGGGTTGGTGGTTGGGTTGGTGGGTGGTTGGGTTGGTTGGTGGTTGGGTTTGTAGGTGGGTGGGTTGGTGGGTGGGTGGGTTGGTGGTTGGGTGGGTGGGTGGGTTGGTGGGTGGTTGGGTTGGTGGGTGGTTGGGTTTGTGGGTGGGTGAGTTGGTGGTTGGATGGGTGGGTGGGTTTGTGGGTGGGTGGGTTGGTGGTTGGGTGGGTTGGTGGTTGGGTGGTTGGGTTGGTGGGTGGTTGGGTTTGTGGGTGGGTGGGTTGGTGGTTGGGTGGGTGGGTGGGTTGGTTGGTAGGTGGTTGGGTTGGTGGGTGGTTGGGTTGGTGGATGGTTGGGTTTGTGGGTGGGTGGGTTGGTGGTTGGGTTGGTAGATGGTTGGGTTTGTGGGTGGGTGGGTTGGTGGTTGGGTTGGTGGGTGGTTGGGTTGGTGGGTGGTTGGGTTGGTGGGTGGTTGGGTGGGTGGGTTGGATTGGTGGGGGGGTGGGTTAGTGGGTGGGTGGGTTGGTGGGTGGGTTGGTGGGTGGGTTGGTGGGTGGGTGGGTTGGTGGGTGGGTGGATTGGTGGGTGGTTGGGTTGGTGGTTGGATGGGTGGGGTGGTAGGTTTGGTGGGTTGGGTTGGGTTGGTGGGTGAGGGACACGTGGCATTGTTCTGTGAAGAGGGAGACGGGGGGGGCGATGGGAGGGTGCGGTGCGCGTGCCTCCTGCTGCAGGACAAAGCTTTTCGTCTTGGGAGGGGCGACGCAGGGCTGGCAAAATAAAATAAACCCAGCCCTGACCTCAAATGCAAATTGGATTCAACTCAATTTCCAAAAATTTTAACCAGCTGATGGCGAGGGGGGGGGGGGGCAGCTGAACTACAACCCACGTGGGTGCTTTAACGTCGCTGTCGTCTGTTGTTGTTGTTGTTGAGAAATGAGGCATGGGTCTCCACGGAGTTTGATTTTGCAAAGTCGGTCTGTGGCCGGGGAGAGTGAAGGCTGTCTATGGTGTCGGCCAATCAGTTTCACGCACAACGCGAATATTATCAGAGCCACGTTGACTTGCGTGTTCACCACAAGCACTGTGTGTGTGGGTAATGCAGTACTTGCTTACTTGCAAAAAATGTATCTCTTTGGTCTTGATTAGAAGCTTTCGTGACTGCAGGAATCCATACTCTTTGGTTTCTCTTTGGTTTTTGGTTTCTTTCGGTAAAGTCACGTAGGTAGAAAAATGAAATAAAATAATTATTTTGTTTAAAATAAAATAATTATTTTTATGATTGTTTTATTTTTAAATAAAAAAAATTGTTATTGTACTTGTACGGTAGTCGCGATCTCATCGAACGAGGCGCCGGATTTTTATTTTTTATTTTTTAATCCAACCACCGAGTCACCTCGACTGCCTCTCCTCTCTCTCTCTGTGTCTCTGTACCAGCGTGGACGGCACCCTCGTGTTCACCTTCTGAAGCGCTCGCTCGTCGCCGTGGCGTGCGCGATGGCACCACCACCACCACGTGACTTTTCTTTCGTGTATGTGCGTGGTGCATTGAGCGCCACAGCGCGTGGATTTGTAGCGTTTATTTGTTTGCTGGTGACTTTGTGTATTTCATATCGGAGTCGCCTCCAATGATGTTGCTGCTGACGGCAATAAAAGTTGTTTAAAGGTCAAAGTCTGTCCCCCGTCTCCCCCTGTCCGCACTGATGCGACAGGAGGGGTGGACACGAGGCACATCGAGTGCGCGTCCCTCGCTCACGAACGAACGCCCCATCACGGGGTCGAGGTATTTGGCCTCAGCGGCGGTGACGGCCGGAAGGCTGCGAATTCAGATCCCGGCTCGGGGTTGACTCTCAACCCATCATCCAGAAAGCCGGGGTGGGAGGGGGTCGATAAATTTGAGTAACCACTTTAACGTGCGAGCCAACCACGAGTTGGCTGTCGTAAGGCCGCCCCTCCCCCTCCCCACCCCTCGACCCGCCACCATGTTTAAGTGTACCTTGTGTTTAACTTCTTTAGCACCGTACGTTGCCGACCGCGCTCATGGGAGGTGCGCGGGCGAAGGACAACGAACTAAGGACAGAAAGAGCAGTTCTAAAGAAACGAGTTCGTCAATCTAAGTGCGCAGCTCCACAGAGAACGTTCCAGACGGCCGCAGATGCTGGCACCATCTATGTTCGATGGGCAGCCAAAAGCCGCCGCCGCCGCTGCTGCTTGCGAGGGATTAGCGGAGTTGGCGTGATGATGGGTTCATGCTCCCTGACGAGATCAGCGAGGGTGTTGTGGTGGCTCGCTTGTGGCGAGAACTTTGTGTGTCATGAGTGCGACGATGCACGAGATGTATTCGTTCTGCAATCAAAATGTAAACGTGGAATTTCCACCCATTGGCTTCATTGGCGCTGTAAAAACGCGAGGCTTCGATGGGGGGCGGCGTGGTCGTCATTCATCAGCAGGTTGTTATTTTAGTTTCACTATAAACTTTGTATTTTATTATTTTACCAGGTAAGGCCCACTGAGCTATACAGCTGTTTTTCAGAAGCGACCTGGCCACAAATGACAGCTCATCAAAGTGGCTTATCATCATCATCATCACGTGGAAATGTGAAGCAGCAGCCAAATGCTCTCAAACGCGTGACGTTGATTCTGAATATGGAGGGAAAAACCGGAAGACGCGGAGAAAAATCCACGCGACCACGGGGAGAGAGAGAAACACCGCAAACTCCAAATATATTCCAAATATTCCCGCACCTCCGATTAGCACGGCTGGCTGCGTATGGCGCTAAATAAGTTGAACATGCATACACATATACAGGGGTCGTCAGGGTCGGGATCGAACCCACGAACGCCTGTATACCAGGCGAGGTAGTTAACATCTCCTATCCACCATGATGATGATGAGAGAGAGAAATGCAAATTCCAAATATACAGCAGCAGGCATCGTCAGGGTCGGGATCGAACCTACGACCTTCTGTGTACCAGGCGAGGTAGTTAACATCTCCTAGCCACCGTGATGATGATGAGAGAGAGAAATGCAAATTCCAAATATACAGCAGGCGTCAGGGTCGGGATCGAACCCACGACCTCCTGTGCACCAGGCGAGGTAGTTAACATCTCCTATCCACCGTGATGATGATGAGAGAGAGAAACGCAATCTCCAAATATACAGCAGGCATCGTCAGGGTGGGGATCGAACCCGCGACCTCCTGTGTACCAGGCGAGGTAGTTAACATCTCCCAGCCACCGCGGCTTCTCATCGTCACCCTTCTTCCTCAGCAGGTCCCTCTGAAGGCGATCGAGCGGGAGCTCACGTGCCCCATGTGCAAGGAGCTGTACGCGACGCCGCTCCTGCTGCCGTGCCAGCACAGCGCCTGCCGCGCCTGCATCAAGGACGCACTGCTACTGCTGGGACGCGGATCGAGCCCAGGGGGGGCTCCCTTCCAGGTGGGAGATTGGGGGGGGGGGGTGCCGTGTATAGCAGAGAGGAGCTCACACACAGGCAGGGTGACGGTGGTGTGCGAGGGGGAGTTCTCTGAGTCTCCCTCTCTCTCTCTCTGAGTCTCACTGTGTATCTCCGTGCTTCGCCGAGTCTCGATGCATCTCTTGAGTCTGCCTGTGTCTCGTCGAGTCTCCGAGTCTCACCGAGTCTCTCGACGTTTCGCCGAGGCTCTGCGAGTTTCGTTGAGTCTCTCTGAGTCTTTCGGTGTCTGTCTGGGTCTCGCTGAGTCTCTGGGGAGGTATCTGAGTCTCTAAGTGGAAAGTGTCTCCGTGTTTCTCGGAATTTATGAATAGAGTCTCTTTCTGGGTTTATGAATTGCTGTGGCGGTGCCTGAGTCTCTCAATAGATCATTTCTGAGTCTGTCAATATATCATTTCTGAGTCTCTGAATAGAGAGGTTTTGAGTCTCTGAATCAATAATATTTGAGTCTCTGAATAGAGAGGTTCTGAGTCACTGAAAGAGAGAATATCTGAGTCTGAATAGAGAGTCTCTGAATTTAGAGTCTCCGCATAGAGAACATCTGAGCCTCTAAATATAAAGTATCTGAATCTCACTAGAATTCTAAACGTGGAGACTAAAACTGGAAGACCCGCAGAAAAATCCACGCGACCACGGAGAGAGAAAGAGAGGGAGAGGCACCGCAAACTCTAAATATACAGCAGCAGGCGTCAGGGTCGGGATCGAACCCACGACCTCCTCCATACCTGGCGAGGCAGTTAACATCTCCTAGCCACCGTGATGATGATGAGAGAGAGAGACACAAACTCAACATATACAGCAGCAGGCGTCGGGGTCCAGAGATCGAACCCATGCCTGCTGCATACCAGGCGAGGCAATTAACATCTCCTAGCCACCGTGATGATGATGATGATGAGAGAGAGAGACACAAACTCCAAATATACAACAGCAGGCGTCAGTGTCCAGGGATCGAACCCACGACCTCCTGTAGACCAGGCGAGGCAGTTAACATCTCCTAGCCACCGTGATGATGATGAGAGAGAGAGAGAGACTCAACATATACAGCAGCAGGCGTCAGTGTCCAGGGATCGAACCCATGCCCTGCTGCATACCAGGCGAGGCAGTTAACATCTCCTAGCCACTGTGATGATGATGATGAGAGAGAGACACACAAACTCCAAATATACAGCAGCAGGCGTCAGGGTCCACGGATCGAACCCATGCCTGCTGCATACCAGGCGAGGCAGTTAACATCTCCTAGCCACCGTGATGATGATGAGAGAGAGAGACGCAAACTCAACATATACAGCAGCAGGCGTCGGGGTCCAGAGATTGAACCCACGACCTCCTGTACACCAGGCGAGGTAGTTAACATCTCCTAGCCACCGTGATGATGATGAGAGAGAGAGACACAAACTCAAAATATAAAGCAGCAGGCGTCAGTGTCCAGGGATCGAACCCATGCCCTGCTGCATACCAGGCGAGGCAGTTAACATCTCCTAGTCACCGTGATGATGATGAGAGAGACACAAACTCAACATATACAGCAGCAGGCGTCAGTGTCCAGGGATCGAACCCATGCCCTATCGCATACCTGGCGAGGCAGTTAACATCTCCTAGTCACAGTGGCAGCCCTCTGATGACCCCCCCCCCCCCTCGTGTTGCAGGCGCTGGCCCAGGAAGAGCAGCACGGATCTCAGCACTCCTCTCCCGGCCTGACGCCCACCCACAGCCCCCGGGGGCCCAAGTCGCCCGCCTCAGGCCCCTCGCCGTGCAGCCCGGGCTCTGCCGCGGCGTCTCCCGTCGGCCTGGCGGGGCCCCTGCCGCACGCAGACCGCGGGGAGGCCAACAGCAGGGCCCAGCGGCCCGGTCAGTGGGGGCCCCACAACACCCCCCCCCCCCCCCCCCACCACGCGCGCTCCACCCGCGGCCGTTCATCGGTTATCCCGAAGCGCGATAAGGAAGGGCACTTGCCCGAAACGTCGCGTATTGTACTTTGTGTGTGTTGGGGGGCGGGGGGGTGGGTGGTGCTTGTGGTTCGCGTGCTGAGCTGCGAACCCGGCGAGCCGAGTTCGATTGCCGCTCACGTCCACCTCCAACACCAGTGACGATTTATCTGAACCGGTCCTGGGCTTCCTCCCCTAGGTCGACTCAGCATAAAATGAGTACCTTGGTGCGGTCTGTCAAATCGTCGCCACTGTGGAAACAAAGGCGGCCGGGAGTGGTGGTGGGCACCCACCCCCTCGTGTGCCGTGCCGGTCTTCATAGGTTACTCCTCGCGAACAGCACTTGCCACAACAGTCTGTGAAGGCTACACGGGGGGATCTTTGTCTTTGTATTGTCCTTTAAGACCACAGTGTCATTGGTGAATGTTTTGAGTTTTTGCGAAGTGTGTTTGGACACCGCTGCCAACGCAGCAACAACATCAGCAGCAACATCGCCCCCCCCCCCCCCCCCCACGTGGTTAACCTTCATACACCACACGTGCCGACTCTGCCAATCGGGAAACACTGAACCAAGCGTACACACAACACCTTGAAACATAATGGTTTATAAGAACGTGCAAAGATAAGCTATTTCAAATAATAATGGTGAGTGGATTATCCGTCGTTTTAAAAAATCTGGCCACCCCTTCCCCCCCCCCCGAAGTGGTGTGATAATCGATTATCTACCGTACGTGTGATTGTGTTGGTCTCTTAACTTCGATTTTGATATGTTCATGGTAGTTTTCACGCGAGGTTCAGAATCGATAATTATTTATTTATAATGGAGGAATCCGATTACCTATGAAGCTCCTTTTTACTCACAGATGTCAAGTAGGGGGATCCATGGGGTCAGAATATTATAAACACCCAAGACTGTATGAAACAAGTATAATCGGTTTTACCCTTTCTGGCAATAAAACCTGAAGACGGCTGCTTGCGTTGTAGCCGAAACGTCGTGAGAATTATTTTATTTTATTATGTTTTATTTTCATTATTTTATTACTTCCCTTCTACGTGACTTTACCGAAAGAACCAAGAAGAAGAAAAAATAAAACAGGTGTTTAGATATTCATATTCTTGGTTCTTTCGGTAAAGTCACGTAGAAGGGAAATAATAAAATAATATTAATATAAAAATGTTTTAAATATTAATATTATTTTATTATTTCCCTTCTACGTGACTTTACCGAAAGAACCAAGAATATGAATCCCTGCAGTCACGAAAGCTTTAAATCAAGGTGTTTAGATGTTCAAACACCTAATAGAAACCTTTTGCGAGGAATCAAGTCCTGCATTAACCACACAGTACTTGTGGTGAACATGCAAACCAACATGGTCTGATAATATTTGCATTGTCTTTGAAACTGATTGGTTTACACCAGAGACAACCTTCTTTAGGGCCTCGTTTCACCAGTGTTAGACCAGAAAATGCCAAATAAGTATAACCCGTAAAAACAAAGTTTTTCACTATAAATCCTTTATATGCGTGGCGGCGAACTTTATTTAAAGGATTTAAAAATATATTCGCCTGTGGAGGACGCGGGGATCGATCCCGCGACCTTTGGCATGGGAAGCGAGGGCGCTACCAACTGCGCTACTCCGCCACGGCCTGTGGAGGGGTTACGCTCTGGGCTCTTATACTGTGGCGTTCAGCCAAAGCGACGAATGAGTTCTATTTGAATATATGTAAAATATATATTTTTTGCCTAAACAGTGTAAAATTTTGGGAATTTTTTTCACGAACATTAATTGTCTGGCACAACGAGTCTGTGTGAAAAATGTCAGCTCGATTGGATCACGGGAAGTGGGTTAAAAAACGACCAAAAGATTTGCACGGTCGTAAGCAAGCAAGCACGCAAGCAAGCATGCGAACTTAATATAAATGATTTAAAAAGGTGAACAAGATCAAGACAATGAACGTATCAGAGTATGCATAACTCGGGGTGAGCAGCTACATCACGGGACCTTTTTTCCCGTATCAAAGTATGTCAAACAATAATAGATGTTAGCCTTACTGGCAATAAAACAGGAGGTACTATTTGGTTATTTCGGTAAAGTCAAGTAGAAAGAAAAATAAATTAAACAAATTAATTGCTACGTGACTTTACCGAAAAAACCAACGAGTAATTCTTGCAGTCACGAAAGCTCTAAATCAAGTTTAAAACAGGAGGTGTTCAGATGTTCAAACACCAAATAGAAACATTTTGTAAGGAATCAAGTCTGCGTTAACCACACACAGTACTTCTGGTGGACATGCAAATAAACGTTGATGATATTCTTGGTTCTTTCGGTAAAGTCACGTAGAAGGGAAGTAATAAAATAATCCAAATATAAAACAATAAAAATTATCACGACGTTTCGACTGCAACACAAGCAACCATCATCAGGTGTAAAATCCACAGCAAGTCGAAACGTCGTGAGAATTTGTATTGTTTAATATTTTTATTATTTTATTATTTTCCTTCTACGTGACTTTACCGAAACAACCAAAAATATGAATCACTGCAGTCACGAAAGCTTTAAATCAAAACGTTGATCATGTTTGCATTGTCTTTGGAACTGATTGGCCTACACCAGGTGAGGTAGTGATACAAATCTCTACGTAGGCAAGCCATGTGACAGCGACGTCACCGCCACCATCACCATAGCAGCAGATTCAAGATGTAATTTTAGACGTCGTTATCCACTCAATTGTCTGCTCAGAAGCAGCGTTGATCATCGTCCGTTCCTTTTTCAAAGGAGTGAAGGCGGCGGCGGTGGCGGCGGAGCGTTTACGATGTGCGGGTCGATGGTTCTTAGAAGGCGCCATTCGTGGCATCGCGTTGCCGCATCAGCCACGTGGCCCGGCTCCCGATTCGGTTGATGGCCGACCCATTGTCGGCGTGGGACGGTGAAACCGGGTGAGGTTCCACGGTTGAGAGAGACGCTCGTTTCGTGACTTCGGCCGCACCGCAGAACTCTCGCCTCCATCTCTCGCCTTCAATTCGTATTTGCGGCGTCGAGCGAAGCTCCGGCTGTGATCGAGAAGGGGGTGGACCGACCCAGCGGTCCCTCCGTCGCGGTAGGCAGCACCAGGATGAAGTGATCCGTGAAGCTGCCACCGAAGATGTTTTTCACGTCGAGAATTCTTTGCCGGAATATCACTGCGGTCGTTACTTTCGCTCGTTTGCCCGGGAAATCCTGACTTGGGTCTCAAGACTCGTTTTGTCAGGAGGGTGCTTCCTAGGAAGGGGACCGATGCTGCTGCTGCAGCTGCGTATTATCCCGATTGACAAAAAAACCCGTTAAAATGAAAACTTAAAAATATTACATGTAACTAAAAGTAAAATTATAGCTTTAAAATAATCCAGGAGAGTAGACATTCAAAACATAACAAAACACCAGCAGCAACAAGAGCAACCACGACGAGAACAACGCCGACGACAGCAGCCATCGCGCTGATCCTGACAGGCGCCTCCGAAATGGAAGCAACGACTCCCACGGATGATACGAGGACAACCATAAACCATGTGACAAGTCGCGACGGCGGCCTCGACAGACTGACGGAGACGCGAAGTGACGGGACGGAGTGGGCACCGGGTGGGAGAGACGCGGGCGGGCGAGTGGGGCGAGTGGCTGTCCACCCACGCCCTACCGCTCCCACTCCACCCCCACCAAATATTGCGACTCGTCGACCTCTTGAGCGCCCGACACAGCGAGAGAGAGAGAGAGATCACTCTGGCGGTGCTGGGATCGCTTCACAAACCCCGTCGTGACGCTGAGCAGTGTCGTCACCTGTCAGTCGGGGCAATGCGATGCGGAGTCAGTTTAAAACGGAGGCAATCGCGGACGAAACAGGAGGAGGATTTCTCCACAAACTCTGGCTGTCATCTGATGATGCTAGTGGTAATTACTGGCTGTCGCCTGATGATGCTAGTGGTAATTACTGGCTGTCACCTGATGATGCTAGTGGTAATTACTGGCTGTCGCCTGATGATGCTAGTTGTAATTACTGACTGTCACCTGATGATGCTAGTGGTAATTACTGGCTGTCGCCTGATGATGCTAGTTGTAATTACTGACTGTCACCTGATGATGCTAGTGGTAATTACTGGCTGTCGCCTGATGATGCTAGTGGTAATTACTGGCTGTCACCTGATGATGCTAGTGGTAATTACTGGCTGTCGCCTGATGATGCTAGTTGTAATTACTGACTGTCACCTGATGATGCTAGTGGTAATTACTGGCTGTCGCCTGATGATGCTAGTGGTAATTACTGGCTGTCACGTGATGATGCTAGTGGTAATTACTGACTGTCACGTGATGATGCTAGTGGTAATTACTGGCTGTCACGTGATGATGCTAGTGGTAATTACTGGCTGTCACGTGATGATGCTAGTGGTAATTACTGACTGTCACGTGATGATGCTAGTTGTAATTACTGGCTGTCACGTGATGATACTAGTGGTAATTACTGACTGTCACGTGATGATGCTAGTTGTAATTACTGACTGTCACGTGATGATGCTAGTGGTAATTACTGACTGATGATGATAGTTGTAATTACTGACTGTCACGTGATGATGCTAGTGGTAATTACTGGCTGTCACGTGATGATGCTAGTGGTAATTACTGACTGTCACGTGATGATGCTAGTGGTAATTACTGGCTGTCACGTGATGATGCTAGTGGTAATTACTGACTGTTACGTGATGATGCTAGTGGTAATTACTGGCTGTCACGTGATGATGCTAGTGGTAATTACTGACTGTCACGTGATGATGCTAGTGGTAATTACTGGCTGTCACGTGATGATGCTAGTGGTAATTACTGGCTGTCACGTGATGATGCTAGTGGTAATTACTGGCTGTCACGTGATGATGCTAGTGGTAATTACTGGCTGTCACGTGATGATGCTAGTGGTAATTACTGTCTGTCACGTGATGATGCTAGTGGTAATTACTGGCTGTCACCTGATGATGCTAGTTGTAATTACTGACTGTCACGTGATGATGCTAGTGGTAATTACTGACTGTCACGTGATGATGCTAGTTGTAATTACTGACTGTCACGTGATGATGCTAGTGGTAATTACTGACTGTCACGTGATGATGCTTGTGGTAATTACTGACTGCCACGTGATGATGCTAGTGGTAATTACTGACTGTCACGTGATGATGCTAGTGGTAATTACTGACTGTCACGTGATGATGCTAGTGGTAATTACTGGCTGTCACGTGATGATGCTAGTGGTAATTACTGGCTGTCACGTGATGATGCGAGTTGTAATTACTGGCTGTCACGTGATGATGCTAGTGGTAATTACTGACTGTCACGTGATGATGCTAGTGGTAATTACTGGCTGTCACGTGATGATGCTAGTGGTAATTACTGACTGTCACGTGATGATGCTAGTGGTAATTACTGGCTGTCACGTGATGATGCTAGTGGTAATTACTGGCTGTCACGTGATGATGCTAGTGTTAATTACTGACTGTCACGTGATGATGCTAGTTGTAATTACTGACTGTCACGTGATGATGCTAGTGGTAATTACTGACTGTCACCTGATGATGCTAGTGGTAATTACTGACTGTCACGTGATGATGCTAGTTGTAATTACTGTCTGTCACCTGATGATGCTAGTGGTAATTACTGACTGTCACGTGATGATGCTAGTGGTAATTACTGACTGTCACGTGATGATGCTAGTGGTAATTACTGGCTGTCACGTGATGATGCTAGTGGTAATTACTAACTGTCACGTGATGATGCTAGTGGTAATTACTGGCTGTCACGTGATGATGCGAGTTGTAATTACTGGCTGTCACGTGATGATGCTAGTGGTAATTACTGACTGTCACGTGATGATGCTAGTGGTAATTACTGGCTGTCACGTGATGATGCTAGTGGTAATTACTGACTGTCACGTGATGATGCTAGTGGTAATTACTGACTGTCATGTGATGATGCTAGTGGTAATTACTGACTGTCACGTGATGATGCTAGTGGTAATTACTGGCTGTCACGTGATGATGCTAGTGGTAATTACTGACTGTCACGTGATGATGCTAGTGGTAATTACTGGCTGTCACGTGATGATGCTAGTGGTAATTACTGACTGTCACGTGATGATGCTAGTGGTAATTACTGGCTGTCACGTAATGATGCTAGTGGTAATTACTGGCTGTCACGTGATGATGCTAGTGGTAATTACTGGCTGTCACGTGATGATGCTAGTGGTAATTACTGGCTGTCACGTGATGATGCTAGTGGTAATTACTGTCTGTCACGTGATGATGCTAGTGGTAATTACTGGCTGTCGCCTGATGATGCTAGTTGTATCTACTGACTGTCACGTGATGATGCTAGTGGTAATTACTGACAGTCACCTGATGATGCTAGTGGTAATTACTGACTGTCACGTGATGATGCTAGTTGTAATTACTGTCTGTCACCTGAATATGCTAGTGGTAATTACTGACTGTCACGTGATGATGCTAGTGGTAATTACTGACTGTCACGTGATGATGCTAGTGGTAATTACTGGCTGTCCCGTGATGATGCTAGTGGTAATTACTAACAGTCACGTGATGATGCTAGTGGTAATTACTGGCTGTCACGTGATGATGCTAGTGGTAATTACTGGCTGTCACGTGATGATGCGAGTTGTAATTACTGGCTGTCACGTGATGATGCTAGTGGTAATTACTGACTGTCACGTGATGATGCTAGTGGTAATTACTGGCTGTCACGTGATGATGCTAGTGGTAATTACTGACTGTCACGTGATGATGCTAGTGGTAATTACTGACTGTCATGTGATGATGCTAGTGGTAATTACTGACTGTCACGTGATGATGCTAGTGGTAATTACTGGCTGTCACGTGATGATGCTAGTGGTAATTACTGACTGTCACGTGATGATGCTAGTGGTAATTACTGGCTGTCAGGTGATGATGCTAGTGGTAATTACTGACTGTCACGTGATGATGCTAGTGGTAATTACTGGCTGTCACGTGATGATGCTAGTGGTAATTACTGACTGTCACGTGATGATGCTAGTGGTAATTACTGGCTGTCACGTGATGATGCTAGTGGTAATTACTGGCTGTCACGTGATGATGCTAGTTGTAATTACTGACTGTCACGTGATGATGCTAGTGGTAATTACTGGCTGTCACGTGATGATGCTAGTGGTAATTACTGACTGTCACGTGATGATGCTAGTGGTAATTACTGGCTGTCAGGTGATGATGCTAGTGGTAATTACTGACTGTCACGTGATGATGCTAGTGGTAATTACTGGCTGTCACGTGATGATGCTAGTGGTAATTACTGACTGTCACGTGATGATGCTAGTGGTAATTACTGGCTGTCACGTGATGATGCTAGTGGTAATTACTGGCTGTCACGTGATGATGCTAGTGGTAATTACTGGCTGTCGCCTGATGATGCTAGTTGTAATTACTGACTGTCACGTGATGATGCTAGTGGTAATTACTGACTGTCACCTGATGATGCTAGTGGTAATTACTGACTGTCACGTGATGATGCTAGTTGTAATTACTGTCTGTCACCTGAATATGCTAGTGGTAATTACTGACTGTCACGTGATGATGCTAGTGGTAATTACTGACTGTCACGTGATCATGCTAGTGGTAATTACTGGCTGTCACGTGATGATGCTAGTGGTAATTACTAACAGTCACGTGATGATGCTAGTGGTAATTACTGGCTGTCACGTGATGATGCTATGTGGTAATTACTGGCTGTCACGTGATGATGCGAGTTGTAATTACTGGCTGTCACGTGATGATGCTAGTGTAATTACTGACTGTCACGTGATGATGCTAGTGGTAATACTGGCTGTCACGTGATGATGCTAGTGGTAATTACTGACTGTCACGTGATGATGCTAGTGGTAATTACTGACTGTCATGTGATGATGCTAGTGGTAATTACTGACTGTCACGTGATGATGCTAGTGGTAATTACTGGCTGTCACGTGATGATGCTAGTGGTAATTACTGACTGTCACGTGATGATGCTAGTGGTAATTACTGGCTGTCAGGTGATGATGGTAGTGGTAATACTGACTGTCACGTGATGATGCTAGTGGTAATTATGGCTGTCACGTGATGATGCTAGTGGTAATTACTGACTGTCACGTGATGATGCTAGTGGTAATTACTGGCTGTCACGTGATGATGCTAGTGGTAATTACTGGCGGTCACGTGATGATGCTAGTTGTAATTACTGACTGTCACGTGATGATGCTAGTGGTAATTAATGGCTGTCACGTGATGATGCTAGTGGTAATTACTGACTGTCACGTGATGATGGCTAGTTGGTAATTACTGGCTGTCAGGTGATGATGCTAGTGGTAATTACTGACTGTCACGTGATGATGCTAGTGGTAATTACTGGCTGTCACGTGATGATGCTAGTGGTAATTACTGACTGTCACGTGATGATGCTAGTGGTAATTACTGGCTGTCACGTGATGATGCTAGTGGTAATTACTGGCTGTCACGTGATGATGCTAGTTGCAATTACTGACTGTCACGTGATGATGCTAGTGGTAATTACCGGCTGTCACGTGATGATGCTAGTGGTAATTACTGACTGGCACGTGATGATGCTAGTTGTAATTACTGACTGTCACGTGATGATGCTAGTGGTAATTACTGACTGTCACGTGATGATGCTAGTGGGTAATTACTGGCTGTCACGTGATGATGCTAGTGGTAATTACTGACTGTCACGTGATGATGCTAGTGGTAATTACTGGCTGTCACGTGATGATGCTAGTGGTAATTACTGACTGTCACGTGATGATGCTAGTTGTAATTACTGACTGTCACGTGATGATGCTAGTGGTAATTACTGGCTGTCACGTGATGATGCTAGTGGTAATTACTGGCTGTCACGTGATGATGCTAGTGGTAATTACTGGCTGTCACGTGATGATGCTAGTGGTAATTACTGGCTGTCACGTGATGATGCTAGTTGTAATTACTGACTGTCACGTGATGATGCTAGTGGTAATTACTGTCTGTCACGTGATGATGCTAGTGGTAATTACTGGCTGTCACGTGATGATGCTAGTGGTAATTTCTGGCTGTCACGTGATGATTGATGCTAGTGGTAATTACTGACTGTCACGTGATGATGCTAGTTGCAATACTGACTGTCACGTGATGATGCTAGTTGTAATTACTGGCTGTCACGTGATGATGCTAGTGGTAATTACTGACTGTCACGTGATGATGCTAGTGGTAATTACTGGCTGTCACGTGATGATGCTAGTGGTAATTACTGACTGTCACGTGATGATGCTAGTTGTAATTACTGACTGTCACGTGATGATGCTAGTGGTAATTACTGGCTGTCACGTGATGATGCTAGTGGTAATTACTGGCTGTCACGTGATGATGCTAGTGGTAATTACTGGCTGTCACGTGATGATGCTAGTGGTAATTACTGGCTGTCACGTGATGATGCTAGTTGTAATTACTGACTGTCACGTGATGATGCTAGTGGTAATTACTGTCTGTCACGTGATGATGCTAGTGGTAATTACTGGCTGTCACGTGATGATGCTAGTGGTAATTACTGGCTGTCACGTGATGATTGATGCTAGTGGTAATTACTGGCTGTCACGTGTGATGCTAGTGGTAATTACTGGCTGTCACGTGATGATGCTAGTTGCAATTACTGACTGTCACGTGATGATGCTAGTTGTAATTACTGTCTGTCACGTGATGATGCTAGTTGTAATTACTGGCTGTCACGTGATGATGCTAGTTGTAATTACTGGCTGTCACCTGATGATGTGAGTTGTAATTACTGGTGAAATGTCGTACTCGAATTGTAAATGTTGTAGTGGGTTTTACTTTCCACCACACCGATGTGCTGTATTAGTAACGAATTGGCATTGTTTTGTTTACGCGACAAACCCTACCAATTGGTTGTATCGGGTGGTGTTGACGGGTTTAAACGACATTTCTATTTAAAACATTTATATTTAAGCGATCTAACCCAAAAAACCCGTCTTATTTAGCGATGTGCAGTGATCACCGCGTCTGTCTCTGCTGCTGCTACTGCTGCCACTTCTTTCAACGACAAAAAAAAAGATCGGAGTCCCAAATTTGGGGGAGGGGGGGTCGGCGGTGGAGAAGGATCAGGGCTGAAGCAATCGGCCGTCACTCGAGAATAAATACAAAAAAATATCTAAATGTAAAATAAAAACACGTGCTATGTAGGAATAAGAAAACATGATTGCACGTACTGTAGAAGACAACTTGATGATGCAGGCAGTGGTGAGAAGGAAACTACCACTATTTGGACACGTATTATGTAGGTTGGACAATAACAGCAGTTGTTCGGAGAAATGGAAGGAACCGGACAGAGAGGAAGACCTAACAGAGAATGTGCTTGACGATGACGACGACGACGACGTAAGACATCGGTGCCAGTAAGATGTGGCCACTACTTTGAGCATGTTGTCACCACAAGACAGAGAAAGCGGGAAACAACGAATGGCGAAATGTACAATTGACACCACCTTCTGCGGGCTGTGTGTCCGTGGATCGTGATGATCGTTGTGGTGGCGGGTGATGATGATGAAATGCGTGACGCTGCGCCTCGCCTTTCTCGACGATAATTTCAACGGCCCTTAAAATGGAGCGGGTAAAATTCAACAGGTAATCTTGTCCGCTACGAAGAAGGGCCGGTGTTTAGGAGAAATTAAGAACTGAATATGCAAGAGGCAACGTGACGGATGACAGCCCTTCGTCAAAGCGCGCCGTCTAATGTACCACGTTAAACTTCTGTCGTGGTAATGGCTCTGCATCAGGTTTGACCTCGGGTGCCGTGGTGGCGAGATGGTAACTACCTCGCCTGGTGTGCAGGAGGTCGTGGCTTCGATCCGCACTCTGACGTCTGATGTATATTTGGAGTTTGCGTGTCTCTCATCATCATCATCATCACGGTGGCTAGGAGATGTTAATTACCTCGCCTGGTATGCAGGAGGTCCTGGCTTCGATCCCGACCCTGACGTCTGATGTATATTTGGAGTTTGCAGTGTCTCTCCCTTTCTCATCATCATCACGGTGGCTAGGAGATGTTAATTACCTCGCCTGGTATGCAGGAGGTCTTGGCTTCGATCCCGACCCTGACGCCTGCTGCTGTGTATTTGGAGTTTGCGTGTCTCTCATCATCATCATCATCACGGTGGCTAGGAGATGTTAATTACCTCGCCTGGTATACAGGAGGTCTTGGCTTCGATCCCCGACCCTGACGCCTGCTGCTGTGTATTTGGAGTTTGCGTCTCTCTCTCTCCCCGTGGTTCGCGCGGATTTTCTCTCCACATTGAGAATCAACATCACGCGTTTAGAGTGTTTTGGCTGCTGTATATTTGCACGTGATGATGATGATGAGCCACATAGTTGAGCTATCGTTTGTGATCGCCAGGTTCGCTTCTGAAAAAACACAGCTGCATAGCAGCTCAGTGGAGGCCTTACCTGGTGAAATAATAACATTTTAGTTGAATAGCTTTAGTTTCAGTGCCCCACCGAGCCCCTGTTGTTGCTGTTGCTGCTGCTGCTGCTAACGTCAACTCACTGCTCTCTCGTCTTTCTCAGTGCGTCTGACGAGGGAGCGCTCCTTCTGGAAGTCAGGTAACCCTTGCCGACACCTCGCGCTCAGCGCTCACTCGATCTCTGTCCACCCCGGCCGCTACGAGCGTGTCCACGCGTAACGATCGTAAACAAAGTGAACACAAACGTGCCCAGTCATACTCCTTAGCATTTTCGGTAAAGTCACGTAGGTAAAAAAATTTAATAAAAATTTATAAAAAATAAAATAATATTTAATATTATTAATTTTAATTTCATTTTTTTACCTACTTGACTTTACCGAAAAAACTAAGAGTATGAATCCTTGCAGTCACGAAAGCTTCAAATATAGAAGTGCCCAGGTCAACTAAGTGAGAACTCTCTGGCGGAGGGGAGGGGGGGTGACGAGGGGGACGATGGCTTCGAGGTTTCCACTCGAGCGGCCGACCCGGTTAATGCCGCGCCTGGGCGCGTTGACAGCAGCCCGCGTGCGCGTGGGCCGCTCAAACGAGCGCCGTTTTGCTCCACCCTCGGTAGCCAGGCTCGTAGCGCAGCGCGAGTACACACACACACGAGTACACACACACACGAGTACACACACACACGAGTACACACACGAGTACACACACACACACGAGTACACACACACACGAGTACACACACGAGTACACACACACACACGAGTACACACACACGAGTACACACACACACGAGTACACACACGACAACACACACACGAGTACACACACGAGTACACACACACACGAGTACACACACACACACGAGTACACACACACGAGTACACACACACACACGAGTACACACACACACGAGTACACACACACGAGTACACACACAAACAAGTACACACACACACGAGTACATACACACACGAGTACACACACGAGTACACACACACACACGAGTACACACACACACGAGTACACACGAGTACACACACGAGTACACACACACACACGAGTACACACACACACGAGTACACACACACGACAACACACACACACGAGTACACACACACGAGTACACACACACACACGAGTACACACACACACACGAGTACACACACACGAGTACACACACACACACACGAGTACACACAACACGAGTACACACACACGAGTACACACACAACAAGTACACACACACACGAGTACACACACACACACGAGTACACACACACACAAGTATACACACACACACGACAACACACAAGTATACACACACACACACGAGTACACACGCGGACGCACACGTGGGCACACAGACACGGGCACAGACCCGGACAGCTGGGTTCCATAAGGGGCCGTCCATAAATGACGTCACGCACCTAGGGGGGGGGGGATCAGACATTTGTGACGATGTGTGACGGGGGGGGGGGAAATGTGACGTCACATCAAAATGCGCAACTTTTAATAAATATAGACAACACGTTCTACTTAATTAAACGGACTTTTAAGAAATGTTTCTCCTACAATATCAGAATGCAACGCCACATTAAATACGCACTACAATGACAATAGTTTAAAGCGATTTGAAGCATGTTTTATTTGGGGGGGGGGCAGAGCTTTGTGACGTCATATTTGAGGAGAGGGGGGTCTGACTTTTTGTGACGCCGTGTGACGAAGTAGGGGGGGGGGGGGTCAAGTGGTAAAAAATCGTCCAAAATCGCGTGACGTCATTTATGGACGGCCCAGAAGCTTTCGACTCAACAATCTCCCCTAACCTCCCCCCCCACCCCACCGGGGGTGTCCAGGCTACGCGACCTACCCCGGCCACCGCCGCACCCCCCCGCCGAGCCCGCGCCCCCCGTCCGCCTTCCCGTGCCCCGTGTGCCAGCGCGACGTGGAGCTGGGCGAGCGAGGACTCGCCTCGCTCTGCCGCAACTTCGCGCTCGAGGGGGTCGTGGAGCGCCACCGGGTGGCGCGGGGGGGCGCCATCCCGTGCCAGGCGTGCCGCCCGGCGGGGGCGGCGGCGGCGTCCCGCGCCGCCACCAAGAGCTGCCTCGACTGCAAGAGCAGCTTCTGCAAGGCGTGCTTCAAGCTGCAGCACCCGTGGGGCACGCCGCGCGCGCAGCACGAGTTCGTGGCGCCCACCACCAGCTTCAGGCCCAAGGTGGGCGGCGGGCGGGCAGGTGGGTAGGGGGTGGGGAGGTGGGTAGGGGGTAGGGAGATGGGTAGGAGGTGGGGAGGTGGGTAGGTGGGCAGGTGGGCAGGTGGGCAGGTGGGCAGGTGGACAGGTGGGCAGGTGGGTAGGTAGGCATGTGGGTAGGGGGTGGGCAGGTGGGCAGGTGGGCAGGTGGGCAGGTGGGTTGGTGGGCAGGTGGGCAGGTGGGTAGGTGGGCAGGTGGACAGGTGGGTAGGGGGTGGGCAGGTGGGTAGGGGGTGGGGAGGTGGGTAGGGGGGTGGGTAGGTGGGCAGGTGGGTAGGTGGGCAGGTGGATAAGTGGGCAAATGGGCAGGTGGGCAGGTGGGTAGGTGGGTAGGTGGGCAGGTGGACAGGTGGGTAGGTGGGCAGGTGGGTAGGTGGGCAGGTGGGCAGGTGGGTAGGTGGGCAGGTGGGTAGGTGGGCAGGTGGGCAGGTGGGCAGGTGGGTAGGTGGGCAGGTGGGCAGGTGGGTAGGTGGGCAGGTGGACAGGTGGGTAGGAGGTGGGTAGGTGGGCAGGTGGGTAGGGGGTGGGGAGGTGGGTAGGGGTGGGGAGGTGGGCAGGTGGGCAGGTGGATAGGTGGGCAGGTGGGTAGGTGGGCAGGTGGGCAGGTGGGCAGGTGAGCAGTGGGTAGGTGGGTAGGTGGGCAGATGGGTAGGTGGGCAGGTGGGCAGGTGGGCAGGTGGGTAGGTGGGCAGGTGGGCAGGTGGGTAGGTGGGCAGGTGGGCAGGTGGGTAGGTGGGTAGGTGGGCAGGTAGGCAGGTGGGTAGGTGGGCAGTGGGTAGGTGGGCAGTGGGTAGGTGGGTAGGTGGGCAGGTGGGTAGGTGGGCAGGTGGGCAGGTGGGTAGGTGGGCGGTGTGCGGGCAGGCATGTGGGTAAGGGGTGGGGAAGTGGGGAGACTGGCAAGTGGGCAGGTGGGTAGGTGGGCAGGGTGGGCAGGTGGGCAGAAGGGTAGGTGAACAAGTGGGCAGGAGGGCAGATGAACAGGTGCTCTAGAAAAAAAGAATAATATTAATTAAAGGCGTCAGTCACATCGCTCCGCGCTCGCCGTTTGGAGACTCCTGGCTCGTGCAGCTAGCAGCCTCTGAGGCCTCCTCCTCCTCACCCTCACGGCCAGGCCTGGCAGTGGTGGTGGTGGTGATGGTGGTGGTGATGGTTTTGATTGTGATGACAATGGCGGTGGTGGTGGTGCTGGTGGTGAT
This sequence comes from Lethenteron reissneri, assembly GCF_015708825.2. Classification (NCBI taxonomy): domain Eukaryota; kingdom Metazoa; phylum Chordata; class Hyperoartia; order Petromyzontiformes; family Petromyzontidae; genus Lethenteron; species Lethenteron reissneri. Next base: position 9,948,486 of record NC_083828.1, on the reverse strand, counting down.
GATGGTGGTGGTGATGATGGTGGTGCTGGTGGTGGTTTTGATTGTGATGACAATGGCGGTGGTGGTGGTGCTGGTGGTGATGATGGTGGTGGTGGTGCTGGTGGTGGTGATGGTGGTGGTTTTGATTGTGATGACAATGGCGGTGGAGGTGGTGCTGGTGGTGATGATGGTGGTGATGGTGGTGATGATGGTGGTGCTGGCAGTGGTGGTGCTGGTGGTGGTGCTGGTGGTGGTTTTGATTGTGATGACAATGGCGCTGGTGGTGCTGGCAGCGGTGATGATCATGACGGTGCTGGCGGTGGTGGTTGTGGTGGTTGTGACGTTGATGACGATGGCGCTAAATGAACTTCACGGCACGGCGCGTTCCTGGGGCCGGCAGCCGAGGAGGAGGAGGGGGAGGAGGAGGAGGGGGAGGAGGAGGGGGAGGGAGGAGGAGGGGGAGGAGGAGGGGGAGGGGGTGGAGGAGGAGGAGGAGGAGGGGGTGGAGGGGGGGGGAGGAGGAGGGGGAGGAGGAGGGGGAGGGGGAGGAGGGTGAGGGGGAGGGGGAGGAGGAGGAAGGGGAGGAGGAGGAGGAGGAGGAGGGGGAGGAAGAGGGGGAGGGGGAGGAGGAGGAGGAGGAGGGGAGGAGGAAGAGGAGGGGGAGGGGGAGGAAGAGGAGGGGGGGGGGGGGAGGAGGGGGAGGGGGGGAGACGACGCCGAGCGGGAGGGGAAAGCGGCGTGGCGTGGCCTCGGTCAGCACAAACGAGGGACGAGCGGCAAATACATTAGTTCCGTTTCACCTTCTCGTGCCCCCCCCCCCCCCCACCTTCACCACCCCACCTTCACCACAGTACCGTCATATACTCGCCCACTTAGTGCACTGGTCTTGATCCACTGGGCCCCTGTGAGTGCGGGGTTTTGTGATATATATATATTGTATATTTTTTAAAAGGACTGCGTTGCTAAATCTGACCAATTGAGATGACATTGCAAATTGTGGAATTTGGGGAAAGATTGGAGGGGGTGGAGGTCTAGATTGATTTTTTTTCTTCTTTATTTGGCACGAGATGGGTGATTCCGACATTCGGGACGTGGGATCAAATGGGTGATTCTTTCTTGATTGGAAGTTTTCGTGACTGCAGGAATGCATACTCTTTGGTTCTTTCGGTAAAGTCACGTCGGTAGAAAAAATAAAATAATGAATTACGACGTTTCGATCGCAACACAAGCACTCGTCATCAGGTAGAGAGATAAAGCAGAGAACTGTTCAGAAGTTCTGAGCGCGGTGGCTCTTTGAGGACAGCGGTGGCGGCTCTTGAAATAAAATAAGTATAACCCGTAAAACAAAGTTTTTCACTATAAATCCTTTAATGCGTGGCAGCGAACTTAATATAAAGGATTAAAAAATATATTCACCTGTGGAGGACGCGGGGATCGATCCCGCGACCTTTGGCATGGGAAGCGAGGGCGCTACCAACTGCGCTACGTCCGCCACGGCCTGTGGAGGGGTTACGCTCTGGGCTCTACACTCTGACGTTCAGCCAAAGCATGAATGCGTTCTATTTGAATATATGTAAAATTATTTTTTTTTTTGACTAAAACGTGTAACATTTTGGGAATTTTTTTTCACGAACAATAATTGTCTGGCACAACGAGTCTGTGTGGAAAATGTCAGCTCGATTGGATCACGGGAAGTGGGTTAAAAAACGACCGAAAGATTTGCACGGTCCTAGCAAGCAAGCAAGCACGCGAACTTAATATAAAGGATTTAAAAAGGAAATGGGTCTACGTGTTATTGTGGTTGCCAGTTTACCATGGGAGTCCAGTTCACCATGATAGTCTAGTTCACCATGGGAGTCCAGTTCACCATGGAAGTCCAGTTTACCATGGGAGTCCAGTTCACCATGGAAGTCCAGTTTACCATGGGAGTCCAGTTCACCATGGGAGTCCAGTTCACCATGGAAGTCCAGTTTACCATGGGAGTTCAGTTCACCATGGAAGTCCAGTTTACCATGGGAGTTCAGTTCACCATGGAAGTCCAGTTCACCATGGAAGTCCAGTTCACCATGGAAGTCCAGTTTACCATGGAAGTCCAGTTCACCATGGGAGTTCAGTTCACCATGGAAGTCCAGTTTACCATGGGTATCCAGTTCACCATGGAAGTCCAGTTCACCATGGGAGTTCAGTTCACCATGGAAGTCCAGTTTACCATGGGAGTTCAGTTCACCATGGGAGTCCAGTTCACCATGGGAGTCCAGTTCACCATGGAAGTCCAGTTTACCATGGGAGTCCAGTTCACCATGGAAGTCCAGTTTACCATGGGAGTTCAGTTCACCATGGAAGTCCAGTTCACCATGGAAGTCCAGTTTACCATGGGAGTCCAGTTTACCATGTGAGTCCAGTTCACCATGGGAGTCCGGTTCACCATGGGAGTTCAGTTCACCATGGAAGTCCAGTTTACCATGGGAGTCCAGTTTACCATGGGAGTCCAGTTCACCATGGGAGTCCAGTTCACCATGGAAGTCCAGTTCACCATGGAAGTCCAGTTCACCATGGAAGTCCAGTTCACCATGGAAGTCCAGTTCACCATGGGAGTCCAGTTCACCATGGAAGTCCAGTTTACCGTGGAAGTCCAGTTCACCATGGGAGTCCAGTTCACCATGGGAGTCCAGTTCACCATGGAAGTCCAGTTCACCATGGGAGTCCAGTTTACCATGGAAGTCCAGTTCACCATGGGAGTCCAGTTCACCATGGGAGTCCAGTTTACCATGGGAGTCCAGTTCATCATAGGAGTCCAGTTCACCATGGGAGTCCAGTTCACCATGGGAGTCCAGTTCACCATGGAAGACCAGTTCACCATGGGAGTCCAGTTCATCATGGGAGTCCAGTTTACCATGGGAGTCCAGTTCACCATGGGAGTCCAGTTCACCATGGGAGTTCAGTTCACCACGGGAGTCCAGTTCATCATGGGAGTGCAGTTCACCATGGGAGTCCAGTTCACCATGGGAGTCCAGTTCACCATGGGAGTTCCAGTTCACCACGGGAGTCCAGGTTCACCACGGGAGTCCCGTTCACCAGGGAGTCCAGTTCACCATGGGAGTCCAGTTCACCATGGAAGTCCAGTTCATCATGGGAGTCCAGTTCACCATGGGAGTCAGTTCACCATGGGAGTTCAGTTCACCATGGGAGTTCAGTTCACCCTAGGGGAGTCCAGTTCATCATGGGAGTCCAGTTCAGCATGGGAGTATCAGTTCACCATGGGAGTTCAGTTCACCATGGGAGTCCAGTTCACCATGGGAGTCCAGTTCACCATGGGAGTCCAGTTCACCACGGGAGTCCAGTTCACCACGGGAGTCCAGTTCACCAGGAGTCCAGTTCACCATGGGAGTCCAGTTCACCATGGAATTCCAGATCATGGGAGTCCAGTTCACCATGGAAGTCCAGTTCATCATGGGAGTCCAGTTCACCATGGGAGTCCAGTTCACACGGGAGTCCAGTTCACCACGGGAGTCCAGTTCACCATGGGAGTCCAGTTCACCATGGGAGTCCAGTTCACCACGGGAGTCCAGTTCACGGGAGTCCAGTTCACCATGGGAGTCCAGTTCACCATGGAAGTCAGTTCATCATGGGAGTCCAGTTCACCATGGAAGTCCAGTTCACCGTGGGAGGCCAGTTCACCATGAGAGTCCAGTTCACCATGGGAGTTCAGTTCACCATGGGAGTCCAGTTTACCGTGGGAGTCCAGTTCACCATGGGAGTTCAGTTCACCATGAGAGTCCAGTTCACCGTGGGAGTCCAGTTCACCATGGGAGTCCAGTTCACCATGGGAGTCCAGTTCACCATGGTAGTTCAGTTCACCATGGAAGTCCAGTTCACCGTGGGAGTCCAGTTCACCATGGGAGTCCAGTTCACCATGGGAGTCTAGTTCACCATGGGAGTCCAGTTCACCATGGTAGTTCAGTTCACCATGGAAGTCCAGTTCACCGTGGGAGTCCAGTTCACCATGGGAGTCCAGTTCACCATGGGAGTCTAGTTCACCATGGGAGTCCAGTTCACCATGGTTGTCCAGTTCACATGGAAGTCCAGTATTCACCACCACGGCTGTCGTTGTTGTTTGTTTGCCGACACCCCACGTGCTGCTTGCGCTGCAGGTGCTGCTGTGCCCGGAGCACGAGGCGGAGCGGGTGACGGTGTACTGCGAGGTGTGCCGCCGGCCCCTGTGCCACCTGTGCAAGCTGGGGGGCGCCCACAGCAACCACAAGATCTCATCCATCACCAACGCCTACCGCACGCTCAAGGCGAGACTCGCCCGAGGGCGAACAGCAACAACAACAACAAACAACACAGACAACAAACACAGCAAATAACAACAACTGCAAACACAACAAACAGCAAATATCAAACAGACAACATACAACAGCAAACAACACAACAATAAACAGCAGGACAACAACTAACACACAACATCAGCAACAGACAATGACCAACAACAGCAAACAAAATACAGCAAACAACAACACATAACAGCAACTAACAACAACAACAAACAACTCCCCCAGAGGAGGGGGAGGAGGGCACAGTGGCGGAACAAATAAAGACAAAGATCCACCGTATAGCCTAACAGATGTTAGGGCAAGTGCTGTAGCCAAGTGGCTAACATGTGCTTGATGCTTAATGCACACCCGCATCAGCTCTCGTTTTTAAGGCTGAGTCGGCCATAGCGGAGGGCCAGCACCGGTTCGGATATTTGGTCTTTGCCAGGATTCGTAGGGCAGTGCAGGGCTAACCACTGTGCCATCACTCCCCCCCCCTTACCCTCCTCCCTGTAAAGTATTTTTTAATGAAGAGTTCGTGATGTCTATACTTAGAGGGCGCCACGGTGGCTAGGAGATGTTGACTACCTCGCCTGGTGTACAGGGGGTCGTGGGTTCGATCCCGACCGTGACGCCGCCTGTCTATTTGGACTGTGCGTGTCTCCTCTCCCGTGCTCACGTTGATTCTCCGGTCTCACAGTATTTTTTCCCTCACATGTAGAATCAACACACAGTTAGCGTATTTGGCTGCTATACATCCTCATTAGTTGAGCTATCATTTGGGATGCTGCTATAGGCTGGCTCCGATTAGGGATTGTTGGCGTAAGGCACTACCACTAGAGGCAAGGCACTCTAGTGGTAGTGCCTTAGTGAGCTATCATTTGCGATAGGCCAAGGTCGATGCTGAGAAAGATCTCCGCAGCTCAGCGCGTTACCTTGCTGGTTAAGTAGGAAACCGATTTCTAGTTTTTGTTCATTCACGACGTGGCTAAAAACCCAAGACCGCCTTCACTCTGCGACTACACGCGGACATTCAACCGTCGCTGTGCATCATGGCCAAAGGAATGAATTGTAGATGCTGTTGCTGCTGCTTTGGCAGTGGTGGTAACAAACAACAACCTCAACACATTTCGATTAAAGCTTTCGTGACTGCAGGGATTTATTCTTGTTTCTTTCGGTTTTAAAGTCACGTAGAAGGGAAATAATAAAAATAAAACATAATTAAAAAACCTCAACACACTAATCAATAAACAACACTGTGGCCTTAAAAGGACAACTACATATATATAATAATGGCGTTTCGGGCAATGACCCTTCATCATGGCCGTAGAATCCCGTGCTATGATAACTTAAACTTTTTTTAGAAAGTTATTTTACCGGGTGAGGCCCCACCGGGCTCTGTCGCTCTTTTTCAGAAGTGAGAGCTCAGCGAAGCGGCTGATTATCATCATCATCATCATCACGTGGACATTTATAGCCGCAGACAAATCCTCTCAAGCGCGTGGTGATGTTGATTTTAAATGAAGGGACACGAAACCGCAGACCTGGAGAAAAATCCACGCGACCACGGGGAAAGACAGCGAGAGACTTTTGACTTTTAAACAAACTTTTATTACCGCCAGCAGCAACAGCACTGGAGGCGATTCCGAGATGAAATACACAAAGTTACCAGCAAACAAACAAAATAAACAAACGCTAAAAATCCACGCGCCGTGGCGCTAAAAGCACCGCGCACAAAACGAAAGAAAAGTCACGTGGTGGTGGTGGTGGTCATCGCGCACGCCACGGTGACGAGCGAGCGCTTCAGAAGGTGAACACCACGAGGGTGCCGTCCACGCTGGTACAGAGAGGGGCTTGTCCGGCTCCCCAGCGTTCGAAGAAGACGTACTCATCACCGACATGTGTGTGGTACGCGTGCTCCAGCCGGAGCCGCGCCTTGAGCAGGCCCCTGCACTGGACAGAGAGAGAGAGACAGGCAGACTGCACACACACAGCAGGCGTCAGAGTTGGTATCGAACCCACGGCCACCGTCATAGCAGGCGAGGGAGTTGACGTCTCGCCACCACGGAGCCCCGAACATGATGAAGGGCCATAGCCCGAAACGTCGCCTATTACGTATCATCATTTTAGTCTGCGCACACACACACTTGTGTTGTTGACGGGCGTGTTGACGACGATGTCGTCGTGTGTTGTTGTGTTGATGTGCACCACGACCAACGCAACGCGTGCGTGCGTGGCTGAACTTCTTTCACTCCATACGTGTCCCCAGCTTGAAGTCGCGTGGGGGGGGGGTGAGCTGATCACGCCACGGACGGCCCCGAAGCAATCATCAGGCTCGTGCGGTGCGTTGACGGGCTGAGCGGTAGGGGATGAAAGCGTCGTCCTGGTGTCTCATGTCCACCCCCCCCCTGCCTCCACCTACCTACCCCCCGCCACGACACCGAAACCAGGACAAACTCTCCAAGAGCGTCGCCTACCTCGTCAGCAAGGAGCCCGAGGTGCGCGCTCGCATGGACGACATCGACGACGACATGCGGCAGGTGGAGGTAACGTGGCCGGGGGCGGGGCGGGGGGGGGGAAGGGGCGGGGAGGGGCGAGGGGGCGGGGGGGCGGGGTGGGGGGTGGTAGTTTGAAAATTGCGGCGTCAAGTTGGTCATTGTCACGCTCCAAAATTTTGCCAAATTTCCAACGAAAACATGCGCTCGCAAGTGCCTCATTTGGGATTCTAACGAGCAGTAGCAGCTGCAGTAGCAGCAACAGTAGCAGCAGTAGCAGGCAGCAGTAGCAGCAGTAGCAGCAGCAGTAGCGGCATTGACCCCACTTCGAAAACTCAGCAGGTCCAGAATA
>NC_083828.1:9888269-9940847 GCF_015708825.2 Lethenteron reissneri | reverse complement strand
AAAAAGAAGAAAACAAAAAGAAACCCCGCAAGAGGCGTGCAAACTGTCGGGTATGGTGTTTCTCTCCTCCGCGTTTTGGTATTCGACAACAACGTCCGACGTTTTGCTCCCGCGCCCCGAGAGCTGTATCGCCTCGCATCGTCTCGTTCCCCCCCCCCCCCCCCCCGTCTCTCACTCGAATTGTCAATCTCATTCTCTCCGTTGGCTCACATTTCCACGTGGCCTTCCGAAAATGCCCACGCAATGATTCATGAATAATCAATGACAACAACGACAACAATAACTATACTTGCATTTAATAATAATTTGATAATTCTAAAGTATAATGCGCGTTCCGTCCTTGTGTGAAGATTGAAACGCAACAAGCGACGTACCTGGCACAGTAGTGCGTACGCTGTGCTGCAAACACGGGCAGTCGGGCAATCAAGGCCTCTGATTGGTGCCCCAGATCTGGGAGAGACTACATGGGGGTGGATGACGGAGAAAGGGGGGGCACGGGGGGGGGCACAGGGGGGGGGGGCACAGGGGGGGGGGCACAGGGGGGGGCACAGGGGGGGGGCACAGTGGGGGGGGCGGGGCCTGGAAAAGGATTGGCTGGAGACAGAGATTTGAAATCATTGGAGGAAAGATGCAAGCGCAAAGGGCGGGGAAACGAAGGTTTGCTTCACAGGGTAAATGGTTGAAAGAGAGAAGACAAAGTTCGTGGCTGGCGAAGCGAAGCTCGTGCCTGAAGTCGGTGGTCGTGCGGCGAAATGAAGGATGTTAATAAGTATAACCCGTAAAAACAAAGTTTTTCACTATAAATCCTTTATATGCGTGGTGGCTAGAGTCCTTTTGTCCTCTGGCTTGAGATGGCTGCCACCTATGGGTCAGATGATTGCATGGCAGCATTAAGCAATTGGTAATTAAATATTGTATTTTTGTCCTAAAAAGTGTAAAATTTTGGAAACATTTTTTCACGAACATTAATTGTCACGCACAACGAGTCTGTGTGGAAAATGTCAGCTCGATTGGATCACGGGAAGTGGGTTAAAAAACGACCTAAAGATTTGCACGGTCCTAAGCAAGCAAGCAAGCAGTGAACTTAAATAAAGGATTTAAAAACTTGACGAAACGTGTGTTGGTCGTCATTCCATCCCAGGATCCCAATGCCCGCCCAATGCACGGAGAGCCAGGAAACTAAAAGTTACAGAACCAGGGCCACCGACGAAACTAAAGAGGGGTGAGGCCAGTTTGTAGAGATGCGCTTGCTTGCTTGCAGCAGAATCTCATCTCAAACATTGAACGGGGTGCACCCCTCCAACCCCTACCCCTCCAATCGGCAGCTGTCCCTGCGCAGCAGCAGAAAGCTGACTCTCAGCTCCTGGCCTGCATGCGGAGCATCGGTCTCGCGACTCTCCTTTTAGAATGATCCGGAGTCGTTTTTTTTGCAACAGCCGGGGGGGTCGGGGGGGGGGGTGAGGGGGGCGATGACCACGATTGTGTTTTTCGTGATCGCAATTTAAGTAATCTGCAGTGTAATCTTCCGAATCCTGAAAAAAATGGGGCCAGTCACACCCGCCACACACACACACGTCGGGCTGCTCTTGCGAATGACGTGGCAGGAATTCTTTGTGTCCGCTGTGTGGTTCGTACATACCGCTGTGTGGTTCATAAACCAACACGCGAACTCCGGTCATCCTCGCAGCAGCAACAGCAGCTGCGGCTTGTGGCTAATCAAAGACGGTGGTCACCGCATCGCGCGGCGCTTTCAGACGCGCTTCTGCGGCCGTCTGGAACACTCTTCCTTCCGATATTAGGAAGCCACTTTAGCTGTGCAATTTTAAATCATCATCTAGATCGACAAACTAATTTCTTCAAGAACTGCTTGTTGTGTTTTAGTTTGTTGTCCTTGCCCCGCATCCTCCGATTAGCACGGTTGGCTACGCACGATGCGAAAGAAGTTCAACGTACATACAGGTGTAGTGGCATAGCGCCGGCTGCTGGCAAAAAGTGGAATCTGCGGCGTATGGCAGTACTGACGTCAGCAGGCCACGATAGACACGAGCGGGGGACATCTTGGGGAAAGGTCACAGAAGGGGCCCATCGGGAAGCCCCAGGAACCAGAGGTCGCAAACCGGTTTTGATTCCTTACCCGTACCCGTACCCGGCCGCACCAGGGTTGCAAACGGATACCCTACCCGAGACCCGGCCAGGGTATCGGGTAGGGTACGGGTACGGGTACCCGATTGCGACCTCTGGGATGAAGCCATGTTGCAGGCGTGGGTGGGTTGATTATAGGAACTTGAATTGTGAGAAGAGACAAGACGTTGGGAAATGAGTGACAAACGGTTACTCACCAGTGACTCACGGCCTACCCATACCCGTACCCGTACCCGGTGGCACCAGGGTCGCAAACGGGTACCCACACCCGGCCGGGTATGGGTAGCCGGGTATTGGGTAGGGTACGGATATCGGGTACCCGATTGCGACCTCTGCCGGAAACCCGCTGGTAGGTTCCGGAAAGGGGGCGTGGCCGGGGGCGGAGCGAGGCCGCGCTGGGAGTATAAGAGGGATCCCTGTGGGGGACCACGGGGCTGTTGTTGGATGTGGGATCCCCGTCGTACTACTCAAGATCGTCATCGTCACCATCTCGTCGTCGTCTTCACTATCCCGGGGCGCCGCTAGTCAGACGGCCTACCAACTGTCCTGACTAAGTAGTGCCGCCGACAATAGACGGTCTTCATTATAATAGTGTGCACCCACGCAGGGAGTGTGTTATCCCAAAGGTGCTTGCTAAATAAAGAAGTGCCTCCGAGTCTTATTGTCTCCGAGTTGAGTCACTACACATACAACACACCCCCAGTGACGTAACAGCTCCCCTCTCGCCACCGACGCTCGTGCCCCAGATGACGACGAGGAGGAGGAGGAGGGTGGTTTGAGCGGCGTCGACCACGACGGCGACAACGGCGGCGAGGACCCAGCGTGCGACGAGGGCGCGGGAAAAAGACGAAGCGGGAGAGGCGAGAGGCGCGAGGGAGGCAACGGCGGCGGCGGCGGCGGCGGAAGTTGGCAGCGCCGCTCCGTCCGGAACGCCGGCGGCGAAGAGGAAGAGGAGGAGAAGACGAGCAAACGGAAAGATGGAGACTCTCTGGACAGGCGGCGAGCGGCGATGGCGTGGATCAGCCGCTTGCTCCGGAGGGCGGCTCGGTCGGCGCGGGGGGTGGTGATGACGACGCTGCCTCCTCGGAAACGGTTCCTGGAAGGTGAGCGACACGTGACCCCCACCCCCCACCTCCCACCCCGACCACCCCGAAAGACAAAGATCCCCCGTATAGCCTTTGACAGACTGTTGGGGCAAGTGCTGTTGGCGAGTTGCACCTATGAAGGCCGGCACGGCACAAGGTGGGGTGAGTAGCCAACACCACACCCAGTGGTGATGTATACGCACACCACAGCAGGGTACTCATTTGAGGCTGAGTCGACCTAGGGGAGGCCCAGGGCCGGTTCAGACAGTCGTCACTGGTGTTGGCCGCGAGTGGGAATCGAACTCGGGTCGCCAGGTTTCGTAGCACGCACACATGCGAGAAGGGCGATGAGCGTCGTGCGTGCTGTTGCTGCTGCTGCTGGTGCTGGTGGCTGCTGGTGCTGTTGCTGCTGGTGCTGCTGTTATTGCTGGTACTGTGACAGGGCCCTTGCACCCTTGCGGCCATTGCAGCCGGAGGGGTGAATCATTTGCACCGTTCCATCGCGCCGGTGGATTTTTGCGCCTAGGGGCTGCGAGGTTCGTGCGGGGTCGCCGAGAAGAAGACGAGGAGAGGCGGCGGAGACGGAACGACGAGGAGAAGGAGGCGGAGCAGAAGGAGACGGAAGAAGCGCCGGACGGGAAGGCGGCGCAGGGTAAGGAGTCGCGGAGCGCCGCGGTGGCACCGCGTAGGGTTGGCATGGGCCGTGGCTCGAGGCCTGGACTCCAGCCCCCTCGCGGTCCAATTTCCCCACTCCAGTCCTCCTGAAGACGCGCCCAATACACACCGTGCATGGTACGCACCGTGGTGCCGAGATGTTAACTACCTCCCCTGGTACACAGGAGGTCGTGGGTTCGATCCCAACCCAGACGCCTGCTGTATATTTTTGCGGTGTCTCTCTCCCCCCGGTCCCGTGGATTTTTCTCCACATTTAGAATTGACGTCACACGTTTAGAGTATTTTGCTGGTGCTATGAATTTCCACGTGATGATGATAAGCTCACTAAATTGAGCTATCATTTGTGATAGCCAGGTCGCTTCTAATAAAGAGCTACCTAGCCCAGTGGGGCCTTACCACGGAGAGAGAGAGACACGCAAACTCCAAATATACAGCAGGCATCTGGGTTGGGATCGAACCCACGTGCCTCATGTACACCAGGCGAGGTAGTTAACATCTCATAGCCACTGTGGCACCCCACACCTCTCTCTCTCTTGCTCACGTTCTCTGGGACCCAGAGAAAAATCCACGCGACCACGAGGAAAGAGAGAGAGAGACACCACAAACTCGATGGGGGATCAAAACCCTTGCTTGTCCAAGCTCTGCGGTCCTACGCATTGGGATGCTTGGCCAGCTCCATCGGTGACTGATTTGAACGCTCCGTGGGAGGAAACCGGAGAATCCCGTAGAAAATCTCACACGAGCCGGGGTGGGGGGGTGATGATACTCCACCCCCGTATGGATGGAAACTGATGACGATTAGTCCAATTCCACTGGCTGTGCTGCCATGATACCCTGATGACGCCTAGAGGAAAGGGGAGAGGAAGCTTCACGAATTCGTGCAATCCACCAGCCCTTGCTACAGTGCCGTATATTCTGAACTTCTTACGCACCGTACATGGCCAACCGTTATAATTGGAGGTGCGGTGTATCTATGCGTGTACGTTGAGCTTCTTTCGCACCATACGAAGCCACCCATGCGATTCGTAGCTGCGGGTGTGTACCGTATGTTGAACTTCTTTCACACCATACGAAGCCGACCGTGCTAACGGGAGGTGCGGGGTTTTCACGCGAGCGTTGCAGGATTACGGCTCTACGCCCGGGTCAGATGCAGTTGCACGGCTTGCACGCCCGACCGACGGCTACGCGAGTAGCCCAGCGACAGCGGCAGCCGCGTCTCTTCTTAGCGTCTAGGGAGGCTCCCAATTGGCACATCGCTTGAAACGACGTCGGCGAACCCGCGTCGTCGCAAACCCACGTGGTTGGTTCACTTTGTCCTTTTTACTTTTCCTAGAAAAGAAAAAAGTCAGGAAATCGAAGAAGATAAAAGTCAAAAACGATCACGGCGACCGTGATGGAGACGGCCAGGAGGAGCCTGCCCCGGACTTCACTTGGTACGAGAAAGAGAATGGGTGCGTACCACACACCATGCATGCTGGGCACTTCCTAGCAGTCCAGATTGTAAGACGCACCAAATCAAGTTATACAGACTCGCACAGAGACCCACAGACTCGCACAGAGACACCATAGACCCACACAGAGACCCACAGACTCGCACAGAGACCCAGACTCATACAGAGACACACATAGACCCACACAGAGACCCACAGACTCGCACAGAGACCCACAGACTCGCACAAAGACCCACAGACTCGCACAGAGACCCACAGACTCGCACAGAGACACACATAGACCCACACAGAGAACCACAGACTTGCACAGAGACCCACAGACTCGCACAAAGACCCACAGACTCGCACAGAGACCCACAGACTCATACAGAGACACACATAGACTCACAAAGACCCACAGACTCGCACAGAGACCCACAGACTCACACAGAGACCCACAGACACGCACAGAGACCCACAGACTCACACAGAAACCCACAGCCTTGCCGCTTCCCTCCGACGTTGACTAATTTGTGGCACCCACCTGGAGCAGAGACCCTGGAGCAGCGGAGGAACAGCCGAGCACGGATCCAGGAGCTGAGGTGGCAGAACCCCTGTCTGTGGGGACCGCGGTCGGGCCGAGGAGGGGTGGACGGGGAGCCCGGGTGGGAGGGGAAGCCGAGGGAGAGGAGGGAGAGGAGGGAGAGGAGGGAGAGGGGAGAGGAGGGAGAGGAGGGAGAGGAGGAGGGAAGGGGAAGGATGTGGCGAGAATTGTGATGGATGCAGTACCCAGGGAGAGCTGCTCAACCCCAGGTGAATTTGGTGGTAGCCATCTTGTTTGTGTAGATCGTCAAGGATGTTCAACATCTTATGAACTCCATAAGAGTTTTTTTTGGGTTAGATCGCGTAAATATATAAAAGTGTCGTTAAACCCGCCACCAACCCGACACAGCAAATTAGTAAGGTTTGTAACGAAAACGGAACGTGCCAATTCGTTACTATGATATTGCTCGCGAAAGCCTACGTGTAAATCTTGTAAACTACGAAATTTTAAAATGTATTTTACCAGGTAAGGCCCCGTGGAAATTTATAGGAGCCAAATAGTCTATAAACACGTGACGTCGATTCTAATCGTGGAGGGACAAACTGGAGAACCTGGAGAAAAATCCACAGGCGACCACGGGGAGAGATACGCAAATATATAAGCTTCAGGGTCGGGATCGAAACTGCGACCTTCTGCATACCAGGCGAGGTAGTTAACATTTCACCACCGCATCGCGACCCGTGAAACCACGATTATAACTCATCATGTCTAATGTCTGTACCATCGGAGGACACCCATGAATAATAATCTAAAAAGATAAACTCATCATTAGTCATGATTGATCCACTGCTGGATGGAGGAATCCCCAAGCCAACGCCACCGCCACCTCTCACGGCAATCCACCCACCATGAGCCGATTCCATCGCTGCAACCCCCTCGACATCATCCCATCAAATCTCGAGGGGTGGCGGCCACTCTGTGGTGAATCCTGACCGTCGGCCCTTCTTGGCGACCCCGTGACCTTCTCTCCATGCTCGTCTTTATTTTCCTCCGTTCCTGGAAAAAAAATCTCCCGGCAAGTGGAACGAAACATTTGGCACATCGCGCCGTCGCGTTTTGTAACCGTCGCTTGGCGCGTCCCTCTTGATGGGATGCACGCATCACACGCACATCACACGCGCATCACACATGCATCACACGCGCATCACACGCACATCACACGCACATCACACGCACACGCGACTTTGTTCAACTATTCACAGATGCGGCAGCGGCGGCTGGCGACGACCACGACACCGAAGCGGAGGTTCTGCTGGGAGAGCGCCGAGGCGGTGAGCGCGACGGGGCGGACACACGAATCGCGGGAACTTCGCCCGCCGGTTCATCCACCGGGGATGCCGGGCGGGGCGCCGGCGGTAGCCCCCGAGGCGACGGTCCCGTCGCCGGCGATTCGGAGCACGTCCGCCCGGGAGAGGACGCGGGGAACCCTGGGAGAACCGGTCACCGTCACCGGTGCGGGTACGTCCGTGTGTACGTTGAACCTCTTTCGCACCGCACGTAGCCAACCGCACTAACCGGAGGCATGGGGTTTGCAGGCGAGCGTTGCAGAAGCCCGAGGCGACAGAACTCCCGTGGAGAGCACCGCCCACGGGCCGCGGATTCCTCCTGAGGCACCCGCCGACGCTCCGGTCTTGGCAGTGAGCGGCGGTGGCGTCGCCGATGCATCGGCGCGGCTGCGGAGGGCAGAGGAGGCTGAAGCCAAGCATCGGGCTGTCATCGCGTCGCGCGGCCATTCGATGCAGGGGGCGTACGGGAGGAGGATCGCCAGCGGCTGACGACGGTGGAGCGGGGGCCGCGTCCGTTGGGTCCGCACAGTCGGAGGCTGGCGAGGAGGAGGACAAGCCGGGGAAGGAGGAAGGGGAGAAGGAGGAGGAGGGGAAGCGCCCTACAAACGCACGCACGCCTGAGAAGGACGTCGCCGCTCGCCAGATCTCCGTGGCGGCGCTAGCAGAATTGGCGGAGGGTTCGAGCGCCACCGGCTCCGCTGCGACGGTCGTGGAAGCGAATCGGCGGGAGGCGGGGAGAAGCGACGTTGCTCGCGGAGCCGTCGAGGCCGGAGACGAAGGCCGCGGCTCCCAAAATGTCTGCGGCGACGGTGGCGACGACGAAGGGACAACCGCAAAACACGAAACGCGACGGCACGAAGCGCAGGGGGACATCGCAGATTCGCAGGCGGTCGGCGAGTCTGACGATGCCTGTAGCTCAAGGCCCGGCCTGCAGGCCACCGCTGAGGCTTCTGAAGACTTTGTCCAAGGCCGCATGGGGGCAGCCTCAGGCAGCGCGGAGACGGACGCCGTCCCGATGCTCACGGCGGAAGCGGGAGGGAAGGGCGGCGGTCGCTCGCGTCTGCAGAAACCCCGGCCGAACATCACGGGGTGTAGGGCAATCGGCGCGAGAGGTCGAGGGTCGCGCCAACGGATGCCCGCCGCTGTGGGGCGGCGTCGAGGTGGCCACGCGGCGGGCATCGATGACGATCCGGGGCCCCGGGGTCGTCGTCGGACGATCGTCGCGACGAGCCGGCCGACGGCGCCTCGCTCCGCGGCGAGATGACGGCGCCCGTCAGATTGTCCGCGCCGGCGTCGATGCCGCCGGATCGGTCGTTGGGCGGGAGAGCTTCAGTGTTGCGGAAGCGCGGCGATCGGGAGGCTCGCTTGAATTTGCCACAAATGGTGGTGAGGTTCGTGATGTCTCAGGGAGTGCCGAACGAGAACAACAAGGAGAACAACAACGGAGAACAACAAGAAGGAGAACAACGAGGAGAACAACAACGAGGAGAACAACAACGAGGAGAACAACGAGGAAACAACAACAAGAACAACAACAACAAGGAGAACAACAAGGAGAACAACAACAAGTAGAACAACAACAAGGAGAACAACAAGGAGAACAACAACAAGTAGAACAACAAGGAGAACAACAACAAGGAGACAACAAGAAGGAGAACAACAACAAGTAGAACAACAAGGAGAACAACAACAAAGAGAACAACAACAAGGAGAACAACAACAAGTAGAACAACAACAAGTAGAACAACAGCAAGGAGAACAACAGCAAGGAGAACAACAACAAGGAGAACAACAACGAGAAGAACAACAAGGAGAACAACAACAAGGAGAACAACAACAAGGAGAACAACAACAAGGACAACAACAAAGAGAACAACAGCAAGTAGAACAACAACAAGGAGAACAACAACAAAGAGAACAACAACAAGGAGAACAACAACAAGTAGAACAACAACGAGGAGAACAACAACAAAGAGAACAACAACGAGGAGAACAACAGCAAGTAGAACAACAACAAAGAGAACAACAACAAGTAGAACAACAACGAGGAGAACAACAACAAAGAGACAACAACAAGTAGAACAACAACGAGGAGACAACAACAAGTAGAACAACAACGAGGAGAACAACAACAAGTAGAACAACAACAAGAAGAACAACAAGTAGAACAACAACAACAACGAGGAGCACAACAGGACAACAACAACAACGAGAACAACAACAAAGACAACACAAGGAGAACAACGACATGACCGTGATGTCGAGACGGTGAACTCGCCCGAGCCGTGCCACTCGCCTCTCACCTCGGGGGAGCCCGCAAGCCGTGGCCACCGGCGGCAAGCCGCCACGGGATGGGAAATGCCGGGGAGCGCCGCGACGCCCGGACGCGACGGAGCTCGGCATCCCGGACCCGCCCGTTGCGGGTAACGATTGCGGGAGCGTGGGTGGCGGAAGCCGCCCACGCCGACGCCTGCGGACGGCGAAAGTGTCGGCGATCTTGACGTCGCCGTGGCGACGGAGCAGGGCGGAGACGCGTCCCGAACGAGCGGGCCGCATGCCGAGCGACGTCGCGGGGTACGCCGCGGGCGAAGCCCAGCGGTCGAGATCGCTGAGGCCCAAGCCGAACATCGGAGCGGCCGGAGCGTGGCGACTCGCGCGGGACCGACGGCTTTCTACGGGAGGCCGCGGACCGCGGGGGTGATCGTGGTGCAACGTCTCCGGGCTTCGTCGCGCGACGCTGGGGCCGTGGGAGCGGGCGGCCAAAAGGAGCGGCCGGAGGGGCGGCGGTGGCCGCCCCCGCGGCGACGGCGGCTGGCGCGTGGGTCGTTGCCGCTGCCGAGGTCTTGCCGGGCGCTTCGGAGGACGCCGGACGGAAGGCCGCGGCGGTCGGGCGCTCGGAAGCCGAGCCGGAACGCGCGGGAGATTGTCGGCGCGAGGAGGCGAGCGCCGTCGCTCCGGAACGAAGCGCCCGGCGGGTGGAGGCGACGGGACGTCGAGCAGCACCGGTCGCCGGGGAGGCCCCGGCAGAGAGGCCGCGGGCGGGGCGGCGCGGTCGCGACCGAACGCCAGAGCGGCGCACAGGACGGGCCGCCCGAAACCTGGCGAACCCCACGGAGACGGGGCAGGACGAAGCACCGTGGCGGTGCGATGTCGCCGCTTGGGAACGAGGTGAAGGCGACAGCGACGACGGTGCGACGGCCGACGTCGGCCGTCGGGAGGCGCCGGCGCCTGCCGAGGAGGCTCCGGCGTTCTTCACGCTCACGCTGCTCGAAATACCGCGGTCCATATACACGACGGGCGCGCCGCGTCGTGCCGGCGCCGGCGTGGGCGAGGCGGCAGGGGGGGCAGCGACAGCACCGGCGGGTAGAGGGGCCGATGCCGAACGCGAGGGAGGAGGACGATGCAGCGGTGATTGGAGGCGGAGAGGCGGCGTCGGGGTTGGAGGCCGGGGGTGCCGCGCTGCGCCGGCGACCCGAGTGAGTGTCGACCAGAGCCGCGGCAGCGCCCACGTGGGCTCACGACCGCGACGTGTGCCGCATTCACACCGCCGATTGGCACGGTCGGACATGTACGGTGTGAACGAAATTTCTACAAGCGTACGTACATGTCCTTGCCTGGAGGACGCGCGTAGCCTTATCACTCTACAGAACAGGGCGAGAACATACAAAGTCCACGCACTCACTCCGCATAAAAGTGGGAGAGCATACAAACGGCAAGGCCACCCAACCCATATTGTTCTTGATGTTAGGCACGAGTGTTACACGTGCACCGTCCTGCCACCCTCTTCCACACGCACAGTTATGTGGCGATATTGTGCGACGTGCAGGGCATGCTGGGAGGACCGAGCCGATGTTCACAGTGGCGCTTTTTTCTCTCTTTAACCCTTTGACCCCCAGCAGCAGGGGGCAACCCCGTGGGACTCCACGGCTCCTCCTCCTCTTACCTCGTCACCAAGGCCGGGCCGTGCAAGGTGCAGCAGCGACGATGCACGAGAGGAGGAGGAAGAGCAGGGAGAGCGTGGAGCCCAGTGCGGCTCCACGGAGAAGCGAGCACCCCGACTCGACCGTGAAGCCAACCCCGATGACTCTCGCACCCGACGAGGAGGGACGACTGTTGCGGCGGCGGCGGTGGTGTTGGATGAGGAGGTGGACGAGGTGGAGGAGGTGGAGGAGGTGAAGGAAGTGAAGGAGGTGGTAGAGGTGCAGGAGGTGGTGGAGGTCGTGGAGGTGGAGGTGAAGGAGGTGAAGGAGGTGGAGGAGGAGGAGGTGAAGCAGGTGAAGCAGGTTGAGGAGGAGGTAGAGGTGAAGCAGGTGGAGGAGGTGAAGCAGCTGGAGGAAGAGGTGGAGGAGGTGGAGGCTGTAGCCGGGAGAAAGTCGACGCCACGCGGCGGCAAGCGCGACCGAGATGCCGCAGGACGTCCCCGGATCGGCCCCGAGGAAACCGCTGCCAGGATGCCACCACCACCGCGGCCGCCACCACCACCGCGGCCGCCACCATCACCGCGGCCGCCACCACCACCGCGGCCACCACAGGGGGCCCTCGGGAAGAGGACGATGGCTCTGAAGAGAGGTGGCGGCGAGCCTGAGGAGGATGAGGAGGAGGCTGGGGGGGGCAGAGTCCCCGACGCGCCGGTGAAACGTCTGCGCCGCGGCCCGGGACGGCGATGCCGGGATGAGGGAGTTCCCGCCCGGCGCGGGGAAGCCGAGACCGGCGCCGGCAAGCGTGACCCCGCGGCGGCGGCGCCCGTCGCGTCCGGGCGAGAGCGGAAGAGGAGGAGCGCCGGCAGGCGAGCCGAGGGAGGGGAAGTGGAGCGGGCGAAGGGATGGCGCCGCGTGCGCCTCGGCAACTCGGCGGAGGAGACTTCACCGAGGGGCGGGAGGGCGGAAGAGGAGGACGAGGTGGAGTGTCCGTTGGTAAGCGGCGACGACGGCCACGGCGGCGACGATGGGACGGCGGACGGAGAACACGTGGCCGGAACTCCTGCCGCCGCCTCACCCGAAGCTCAGGTACTCGCGCGAGCGTTTACCCCGGAGGCCGCGGCCGTGAGGGCCATGCGACAATGACCGTGGAAACTCACACATGTGCTCACACGCGCGCTCACACGCGCGCTCACACACGCGCTCACACACGCGCACCGCTGCTTTGTTTACCGTACGCCACCGGTTGGCAGGGTCGGCTACGTACGTTGCGAAAGAAGTTCAACATACCTACATATGTACGAACGTGTCGCACAAGCCCTTGTCGTTATTTTTGTCTCTCGCTCGACCTTTGCCCCCCCGCCCCGCCCCTGTCAATCAGACCTCGCGGTACAGGCCTGGGGTGCGGTCTCCCTCCAGCCCCCTGGCGCAGGGGATCGGAGCCCCCCGATTGGGGGCCTCGGGGATCGCCGGCGCCGCCAGCCCCTCCATGTCTTCCGACACCGACCCCGATGCTCTGACGACTTTCACAATCGAGGACATCTTCATGGAAGTCCAGTGACGTCCACCTGCAGAGCCGAGCGATGCGGGCTTCGCGCTCTGCATCATCATCAGCATCGTCGTCATCGTTCATCCACGGTCAATCAGCTGCTGGGTGAAGGCCACCCCAAGTGCCGCCACCGCCTCTCGCGATCCCGCGATGCGACGCGCGACGTAGCCACTCGCACGTGGGCTGATGTCATTGCCCTGTAGCTTCAATCTCTTCATCATCACCGTCATCATCGTCA
Source organism: Lethenteron reissneri (assembly GCF_015708825.2). Lineage (NCBI taxonomy): Eukaryota > Metazoa > Chordata > Hyperoartia > Petromyzontiformes > Petromyzontidae > Lethenteron > Lethenteron reissneri. Next base: position 9,927,921 of record NC_083828.1, on the reverse strand, counting down.
GTATCGTCATCATCGTCATCATCGTCATCATCGCCACCTTCAGGTTAATATTTACATAGCGCAATACGTCTCACCTCGCTCTTGTGGGTGTCCAAGCCGCCACTTTGTTTCCCCGCCGTATTTATCTCATTTGTTTGTTTATTTATTAAGTATTTATTAAGAAATCGGCCTTTCAGATGGTGAAATCATCCGATCCGATGTTGGCTCTGGAATTGCGGTCCAAAGGGTGGGTCCACGACTTCACTTTGCGCCGTGAAATTGTGGGAATGTGATAACTCCGTTTTGGTGAGTTGTCACGTGTTGTGTTGTACGTTGAATTTCTTTCGCAAGGACGAACAAACAAAACGCAGAAAGTAGAGTTCACAACTCGAAACGTTGATCTTTTTTTTTCTTGCCATCGCGGTTCCTCAGGGTAGCGTCTGCAGTGATGTGTTCCGGACCGATGTTTTGAATATTGGGGCTATTAATCGTTATGGGACCTCGACAATTTCCAAAATCATCGGGATTCGCCCTCAATCTTGACACACCCCCTCAGTGAAGATGTCAGAAGCTAAGCAGGGCCACGTGGATTCTACACCAGGCCCTCCGGTTTCCCCCTCCACGTTTAGAATCAGCATCACACGTTTATAGTGTTTGGCTGCTATTCATGTCCACGTGGTGATGATGATGATGATCCACTCCATTGAGCCATCGTTTGTGGGTTTTTTTTTTGTGATAGGTCGCTTCTGAGAAAGAGCTACATAGCTCAGTGGGGCCTTACCTGATCAAATAAAATGAATCAAATCAAACTATAGAGTCGTTTTCTCTTTTCAAGAGCGAGCGAATACCATGTGCGGCGGCGTATTTCAAGTTTAAATTCTAATTGTCATTATTATATCATCTGTTAAACTCCGTAGCATTTCTGATGAGACCCAGAAGGTGAAAACCTGTCCAGAAGTGTGCCTGCCAAACAAATGCTGCTGCTGCTGCTGAATAACATTGGTCTAGGAAACCAAAATGCCGGTGGACTTCAAATATTCTTGTTTTATTTACACCTGGCGAGACGAGATAACGCAACGCAGGTCAGACGACGACGCCCTTGGCGCGTTCAGGAAAGTCGGCGCCGTGGGCTCGGGGCAGGACGGGGGCGCTGGCCGATTGCTGGAAGGGGACGATGCCCTGCGGTCAAGATTTGACAGCGGAGCGACGGCCAAGGAGCGGAGCGACGCGCGACGAGGGAGTCGCCCGTTCGTCCGGGGAGACGGAGCGACGAAATCGGCTCGTCTGCACGTGCTGGGGGCAGCCGTGGTCCCACAGCGGATGATTAGCACGTGGTGCTACGCTCGCTGTCGCGCAGGACCGCGTCGGAGTCTTAAATGGCTCACTCTCGGGGTGGGGGGGGGGGCTCCCACGGGTTTTTTTTTATTTTGCAGGAGCTTGCCGATGTTTTTCGACCCCCGTGCGTGATCTCGCTTGGCTGCAGTTGCGGGTGACGTTTCAGCAATTGTGGGATGTTTGGCCAAGTGCCGCTGACATTTTGTGTAGACTTTTGTTTTTTTACGTAACATTATCTACGGGGAAGAAAGTGGAGAACGCAGGAGGGGGAATCTCTGCAAGAGGCGTCCGAGTCTGGTGTTGAACCCTGGGCTCTCTTGCTGCGAGGTACGAGTTTTACCACTGCCCCCTCCCCACCACACCAGTGACGTGCGGTGAGGTCAATGGCTGGGGAGGCACTGGCTCGTGTCAGAGCCAGATTCACACACTGAGGGGGTGTGTCTTCACTGAGGGGGTGTGTCTTCACTGAGGGGGCGTGTCATCACTGAGGGGGGCGTGGTCTCGCCGAGGGGGCGTGTCATCACTGAGGGGGCGTGTCTTCACTGAGGGGGCGTGTCATCACTGAGGGGGCGTGTCATCACTGAGGGGGGCGTGGTCTCGCCGAGGGGGCGTGTCATCACTGAGGGGGCGTGTCATCACTGAGGGGGGCGTGTCCTCACTGAGGGGGCGTGTCCTCACTGAGGGGGCGTGTCATCACTGAGGGGGGCGTGGTCTCGCCGAGGGGGCGTGTCCTCACTTAGGGGGCGTGGTCTCCCTGAGGGGGCGTGGCCTCACTGAGGGGCGTGTCCTCGCTGAGGGGGGCGTGTTAGAGACGTCCCCCTCAGTGAGGCAGATGTGATCGCTGCCTCCCCTAGTGATTTTTTATTTCAGTTTCATGAGACCAGCGAGCCTAAATATCTTTATACACATACGTGAATTAAGTTACCTGGAGTATGGAACGCGAGGACATGTAATTAAGAGCTCTACAAACATTACATTGGTGACATACTGAGATAGTAACAGGCACGCGCTTATTGCCCGCTCTCCATCCAGTTACTGAGGGGTTGCGCAATCAGAGGGGAGGCTGAGCTCGTCGCTGCCTCACCTCTCGTCTCTTCCTGTATTTGCAGCGGAGCTCCGCAAATTTGGCGATTTTGACTAAAAAAATGATTGGAATCGTACAGAAATAACATTTATTACACAGATCAGTGGAAAAATCACAATTTTCAGTTTCTAATGTTTTACTTATCGTAACAGCTATTTTCATTGAAGTATGACAGATGAGGCTGTGCCTCCCCTGCCTCCCCTGACCGCACGTCCCTGCACCACACACACAATGGCCGACTCTCTCCTTCGAGTGACATCGCGGATCTTTAACGTCCACCGTGATGCAGGCGGCGTGTATAATTACTATATGGTTGATACACCCGCAGTATTAACCAGGGCGTCTGTAACAAGCCTGGCTTTAACCGTGAGGTCACCGGGGTCAGAGCCAGTGCCTTAATCGGCCAATGACGGTAGCCGATTGTGACGACGTCGACGACGTTGATGTCACGTGGTGGTGGATGAACGTTTATTTACTCTAACGAACGTGTGGAACCTGTTAAGAAAGTTTGCGATTTCGCCACCGTCCCACTCTCTTGGGAAGTTTCTAGATTTGCTCCGCGGGTGACGCGGAGGGACCAACTCCTGTGCCTGGTTACGAAACGTTGCGGTGAAAACCCGGTCGGCCGCGGGGAGCCGTGCTCGTACTCGGTCCGGCCTGGTGTGATCTGGTCTGGTCCGGTCCGGCCTAGTTCAATCCAGCCCGATCCGGCCCGATCCGGCCTGGTCTGGTCCGATCCGGTCCACTCAGGTCCACTTAGGTCCGGTCCGGCCTGGTCCCGTCCGGCCCGATCCGGTCCGGTCTGGTCCGGGAGGGGGGCCAGAGAGTTCCTCGGTTAGCCGGAGATTTTGTTGCGGCCAAAAAGCTTTTGCCCCCTTTTACGGTAGTGAGATGCAGCAACAGGACACCACCACCGCCACCGCCGTGTGCCGTGTCTCGCCGAGTGAGCGAGGAGCGAGCGATCGGGCTACTCGGCTTTGTCGTCGTTGTTAATGCGCACGGAACGTCGTGGCGACGTCTTCATTAGGCCCGTGGCTATTTTTTTAGCTCGCTCGGTCGTCGCGACGTTTGTTTTCAAGATCGTCGACGGACGCTCGTTTCTTTTTTTATTTAGTGCGTTATTCTGTTCGTCGGGTTATTTATTGATTCATTTGTTCGTTATTTTGACGAGTCCGTTTTCTTCATCACGTTATTTGTTTACCCCCCACCCTCCCTCCAATTGCATGACGACCGGTGCTTGCGCCAAGTTCGGCCGTACACATTTAATAAACATCCCTCACTTTTCCCCTTGGCGTTTGTGCCACGACGATGATGATGATGACGTAATGATGCATTCGACGACGTATCGGCTGCCCGTCCACCACCACCACCACGCGTTCGTGAGGTTCATCTGGGATGGTGGGGGGTGAAGGTGAAGGCGCAGCCCCGCAATTGCCCGCTCACCTCCGCTGCTGGTGGAAGAACCTCCCGCCCCCCACTTCAACCCCCGCCCCGTAGAGGATACTATCTTGGCCTACTCTTCCACAACGGAGGTCCGGACGTCTCTGTTGTAGAGGAGAGACACTTACCAACGCCTTACCCCCCCCCCCCCGGCCGCAACCGCACACTCCGAGATCTACCGCTCGACTCGCCGCCGTGGTGACATCACGCGCGTGGTGACACGTGGTGACACGTGGTGACACCACGCGCGTGGTGACACCACGCGCGTTCTGTGTCCACCGCAGCGTGGACGGAGGTTGGGTTGGGTGCCGGGTGGGTGTGGGGGGGCGGGGGGGAAGGGGGGCATTCTTGATGAGTTCGTTTCAGCTGCATGTGAGGGCGCGGGGGGCGGAGGGGGGGCAGGGGGCGTGGGGGGGTGCAGTCGAATTGGGCCCGACCGTTGAATCGCGAGGTGCCCGGTGCGCTTCGAAGCCACGTGACGCCCAAACGGGGCAGCACCCAAAGCCACTGGCCTCAACAGCCAATCCGCAACAATCAAACAATAGTTGTAACACCTCCTCGTCGTAGTGGTGGGAGGCGGAGGCTTTTGTCACCAAGATTATCCATCATCGAGGGGGGTGTTTTTTGGGGGGGGGAGGTGGATGTTTAGATCGCGTAAATATAAATGTGTCGTTCAACCTGCCACCACCCGACACGGCCAATTAGTAAGGTTTGTCGCGCCTGGTTACGAAACGTTGCGGTGAAAACCCAAAACATTCCAATCAGTAACTAATTGGCAATGCTAACTAATTGCCATGCTAATTAGTTACTAATTTAGTTACTAATAATTGGCACGTTTTGTTCACGTGACAAACCCTTAGTAATTGGCTGTGTCGGGTGGCGGCGGGCTTAACGACACATTAATCTTCACGTGATCCAACCCAACAAATAACTCCTATTGTAAACAATAATAATAATGATGATCACCACAATCCATGGATGTGCGCGCCCTCCCGCGTTGTGCGTCCGTGCGCAAAATACTCAATAAATAAAGAGCGGCCTCCGCTAATGAACCAAGAAGCGGCGCTCTTATTTAACAAGATCTCCTGCCGCGCAAATCGATAAATTACCATGTGCACCCCCTCCCCCTGCCCCCCCAGAATAGCCGAGCTAAACACGGGGGGGGGGAGAGTGCAGTACCGGATTATCCGATTCTTAGGTGTTTTCGGTAAAGTCACGTAGGTAAAACATTAAAATTAATAAAAGTAAAATAAAATAAAAATCACGACGTTTCGGAGGCAACACAAGTCTCCGTCATCAGAAACGTCGTGATTTTTATTTTATTTTACTTTTATTAATTTTAATGTTTTACCTACGTGACTTTACCGAAAACACCTAAGAATATGAATCCTTGCAGTCACGAAAGCTTCAAATCTAGAACGGTTTATCCTAGTCGCAAAAGTAGCTACATATGCTATGACTACGGGCCCCGCACCTTCAAGGGCCCCGCGCTAAATACTTTCAAACTATCAATTCCGGTTTCAGTGATTCTGCACTTGCGCTATTGCTATAGTACTATACCATCTTAAACTTTTATGAATGACTGTTTAAGGTTAGGGATTTGTCGTATTATTTGGATGTATAGCAAATGAAAAAATACAATTACTTTACTATGCAAGTAAAAAATGTGTGTTTTAATGTGTCTTTTTTAATTTAGGTCCCCTTTATAAAATACTAGCGGGAAGTACCCGGCATTGCCAGGGGGGGAAATATATTTCAAAACTTCTCTTAAAAACATAACATATACATGCACAAATACTAAGCTTTTGTGAAAGCCCGGCATGCCGTTTGTCCATTTGTTCGTCAACAAAATTATAAGAGGCTTGCAGAACTCCAAAAAGTTGTTAAAAAAAGGGGGGTAAATAGTTGATTTAAAAGGTTTCCGAAAATTGTCTACCCCCCCCCCCCGCCCAATTTATTTTTTACCCCCGCGTAGGTATATATACCTAAACATGCTACATACAATAGTGCTAACATAGGCAGGTAGGAAGGGAACACACAGACAGTTATGACCTAAACTGGTTAAAAACATCCTTCCAATGATTGCTTAGTTTGTACCCATCTTCTCGGTTGAAATCGTGTCTGTGTCTATATATATCTGGATGGCTTCATGAACGAATCTTTGCTGATAGCAAGTGGGTTTGCAGAGTACCTCCGTCTTAGCAAACTCAATTTCGTGTGAGCCCACCGCGTTAAAACAATGATCAGCTACGGCCGAGGTATTGGTCCTACCGTGTTTTAGATCTGCCTTGTGTTCACGAACACGGTCCGAGGCACGTGTAAATTTAACTACTTTAAAGTTGACGGATGGGAAATACGAATAGCGCTGGTTCACCCCCGGGCTTATCACGTGGTATCTGGGTCCTTTTTGTGAACCGTAGACCCCAAGGTTTGTGAGTTAGATCCGTCGCAAGTTGCGTCCACACACAGGCAGACACACAGACAGACAAATATGACTTTCATAATTCTAGATTTGAAGCTTTCATGACTGCAAGGATTCATACTCTTAGTTATTTCGGTAAAGTCACGTAGGTAAAAAAATGAAATTAAAATTAATACAAATAAAATAATAAAAAAATCACGACGTTTCCCACCTGATGACGGAGACTTGTGTTGCCTCCGAAACGTCGTGATTTGTTATTATTTAATTTTTATTAATTTTAATTTAGTTTTTTTACCTACGTGACTTTACCGAAAGAACTAAGAGTATGACTTTCATAGCTTAATCCGGCACTTGGGGGGGGCGGGTTGGGTTTTGGTTTGGGGGGGTGGGGGGGAGTCCGCTTCACTCTGGCGCTGACAACGCCGCTCATGCCGAGGGTGCCAGGGAATGTCTTGGTCTTGAAGTCCACCCGCACCCCTCTCTTCCCCCACCTCCGCGCAATGTAAATCGGTCTCGGCTGCGTTCATCTGCGTTGCCCGCAGACCGTTGCATCGGTGGCTATCGGCGGCGGGGGATGGAGGCGGGGGGGGGAGGTCACAGATGTATGAGCCCCTCTGCGGAGACAACGCCCGCTCGAGCCGCCGTGTGAGCCGCTCTCTCACCCGCCCGTGGCACGCGAGACCTTTTGACTCCCGTGGGGACATTTCGTGCTCCATTATTCCGGGTGAGCGAGACCCGCGGTGTAAATCCGCCATCGCCTATCGGTTTATTTTGAGGTTTGTTTTCTTATTATTATTATTATTATTTTGGCTTGCAGTAGGGAAATGTATGTTTTTAGAATCGCAGCAATTTTTCTGTTCGCGATGAGAATCCCTTCCGCAGCAAGGAATGGCGGGGGGGGGGGGATGCGTAAATGCCCAAAGGATTAGAAACGCAAACGTGAGCAATGAACTACATTTTTATTTGTATTTTACCAGGTAAGGCCCCACTGAGCTGGATAGCTCCTCCCCAGAAGCGAGATGGCCATCACAAATGACCGCGCAACGAAATGGCTTATCGCGTGGACATTGTTAGCAGTCAAATTAACTATACAAGCGTGATGTTGATTCTAAATGTGGAGGGGAAAACTGGAGGACGCGACCACGGGGAGAGAGATAGAGACCTCTAAATGCCCAATGTACAGCAGGCGTCAGGGTTGGGATCAAACCCACGACCTCTTGTGTACCAGGTGAGGTAGTTAACGTCTCCTAGCCACCGTGCTGATGATGAGAGAGAGAGAGAGAACATGCCAACACCAAATATACAGCAGGCGTCAGGGTCGGGAGACAACCCACGACCTCCTGTAGACCAGGCGAGGTAGTTAACGTCTCCTAGCCACTGTGCTGATGATGAGAGAGAGACGCAAACTCCAAATATACAGCAGGCATCAGGGTCGGGATCGAACCCACGACCACCTGTATATCCGGCGAGGGAGTCAACATCTCGCCACCGCAGCGTGTCGTCCTGGCAGAGAGGAAGATTTGAACGACTCCTATCCATCCGCACGCCGTGCTCACGTTGTAATACGATGTGGTGGTCACATGTCAGGACGCCGCGTTGTGGTGTAGACGTCAACTACCTCGCCTGGTATACAGGATGTCGTGACGCCTGTATACAGGGTGCTTCAAAAAATGTTTTTACATTTATATGGGACTATCGTTTTGAATGGAAAAATTCAAAGAGTCTCCATCTTGTCAACGCGTGCTTGGAATCTTCTCCAGGTGGTCTCCAGAGCCCGGAGGCACATTTCTCGTGGTGTTGTTGAAAATTCTAACGAGGGTTAACATTTTTTTTAAGCACCCTCGATTTTGCATGGTCTCCCCGTGGTCGTGTGGGTTTTTCTTGCGGGATCCTCCGGTTTCCCCCTCCACATCACGCGTCGAGAGTGTTTGTCTGCTCTACATTTCCACGCGTGATGATGATGATAAGCCGCCTGTGTTGGTCTATCATTTGTGAGAGCAAGGTCGCTTCTGAAAAAATTAACTCGTAAAAACAAAGTTTTTCACTATAAATTCTTTATATGCGTGGCATCGGTTTTATTTTATTATTCATTTCTGTTTTTCTTGAGTAAGAGTTTCATTTTTATCACATTGGTATTTTAAATTAAATACGAAAAAAAAAATCCTAAAAAGTGGAAAATTTTGGAAAAAAATTTTCACGAAAATAAATTGTCACGCACAACGAGTCTGTGTGCAAAATGTCAGCTCGATTGGATCACGGGAAGTGGGTTAAAAAACGACCGAAAGATTTGCACGGTCGTAAGCGCGCAAGCAAGCAAGCAAGTGAACTTAATATAAAGGATTTTAAAAAGAGCAACAGTATATAAGCTCAGTGGACCTTACATAGTTTAGTTTTTTTAGACACGCATTCAAGACGTGATGGGTTAGGGTCGTGCATTAAAGATGTTTGTGAGCAGATCGCCTTCGTGTTCTTGTTGTTCAAGCCTGCGTACTTTACTACGCGTTCTTCGTACTCATGGACATGTAAATTTTTTCTATAACCCCTCCCTCTCTCTGCCTCCGCCCCCTCGGTCTATTTAAGGCCTCGCTACAGAGACAATCTCCCTCTCTGTGCCTGTGTTACTCTCTCTCTATGTATCTTGGTGATATCTGTCTGCTTATATGTCTGCCTATAGTTTTCTGGTTAGGTTTTTTGTTGCTATTTCATTTATACCTGATGATGATTGCTTGTGTTGCAATCGAAACGTCGTATGCTATTATTTAATTTATTATTTTATCTTCATACGTGACTTTACCGAAAGATCCAAAGAATAATTACTGCAGTCACGAAAGCTCCAAAATTAAGATAGAAGCAACTCGTTTATCTTGCCTTTCGTTGAGTTATTTGCGACGTTTTGCTTCGCTCAACCAAACCAAATTGGCATTATTGTTTGTTGGTGGTGATTTCTCGGGCGGCCATGGCTACTCCGCTGCACGTGACTGCCGCGTAATCCGCCAGCGTCGTGGGGGCAGCAGCAGCAGGGGTTGGTGGTTCACCGCACAGATGGCTGTGCAACTCCTGTCGCACGCGGGCGTCGAGGATGATCCGTAACCCCATGGCTCGCCGGGAGATGGCGGTACAGCAAAGGGTGGCCTCCACCCGTTCCGTCTGGGTGGGATAGAGCGTTGCACCCTCGCACGCGTGGGTTTTCTCACGATGCTGTGCCCCCCCCCCCCCCACATCTAAGCACTCATCACCCCGTTCGTATTGAGTTCACGTGTTCTCTGCAGGCACTGGTGGCCGCTACGTTCAACACATTGCAAAACAAATTAAACAACAACAACAAAACAATTCTTGAATTGTGGCCCCTGAATGGCAACTATTGCATCGCCGGGGTAGTGAACGTCATTTCATCGTTACAGCACCGAATCACCGCACACGAAGTGCTCGCCACAAATGAACCACAATTCCTCGCTGATCTCGTCAAGGACCGTGAACCATCATCACGCGAGCTCAGCTCATCCTCGCAGCAGCAACAGCAGCAACAGCAGCAACAGCAACAGCAGCAACAGCAGCAGCAGCAACAGCAGCAGCAACAGCAGCAGCAGCAGCAACAGCAGCAGCAGCAACAACAGCAGCAGCAACAGCAGCAGCGGCGGCAGCAGCAGCAGCAACAGCAGCGGCAGCAGCAGCAGCAACAGCAGCAGCAACAGCAACAACAGCAGCAGCAGCAACAGCAGCAACAGCAGCGGCAACAGCAACAACAGCAGCAGCAGCAACAGCAGCAACAGCAGCGGCAGCAGCAGCGGCAGCAGCAGAAACAACAGCAGCAGCAACAGCAGCAGCAACGGCAGCAGCAGCGGCAGCAGCAGCAGCATCAGCAGCAGCAGCAGCATCAGCAACAGCAGCGGCAGCAGCAGCGGCAACAGCAGCAACAACAGCAGCAGCAACAGCAGCAACAACAGCAGCAACAGCAAAAACAGCAGCAGCAGCGGCTTTTTGCTCAGCCATCGAACAAAGGCGGAGGTCACCGCGTCGAGCGGCGCTTTCAAACGCGCTTCTGTGACCGTCCGGAACGCTCTTCCGTCCGACACGAGGAAGCCGCTGAGGGCTATGCGCGCTTTGAAATCGTCATCTTGATTCAAAACTCATTTGTTTACAACTGCTGTTTGCTTTTAGTTTGCTGTTCTTCCCCCGCACCCCCAATTAGCACGGTTGGCTACGTACGTTCCGAACGAAGTTGAACATACACGCAAGTGATGAAATGTGAGTTTCCGAAAATTTCGTTGAGCCGGGTGAGAGCTCAAGCGACCGGGATGAATTGTTCAAGAGGGATCTGGCTCGCGAACGCGACAATAAGGAAAAGGGGAAAAAATACGTCCGAGCAAAGCAACGGCGCCACAGGAGAGAGAGAGAGAGAGCGAGAGACTGGAATGACGCTGAATGCTGGACGTGGGTTTGGAAGGAGTGGTTTAGTCACCGTTTCAGAAGCATTGCCCAATGCAGTGTGTTGGTAGTGTTGGTATCTTTTGCGATTTAAAACGGGTGGCAACTGCCGCGGCAGGAAAGTGGCGTTGGACACAAGCTGCGAATTGTGTTGGGAAATCCTCGCGACGTTTCTGTTTTATTCGCAATTAATTTGCCATCCTAAAGTGTCCAGTCCTCTTTCGCGGATTCATCCCCAATTTTCGTTTCGGACATCTCGTCGCGAGACGCACGTTCCGTTTTGTAACTCCGGCAAAGGAGTGCATCGTCAGCATTATCGTCGTCACCCCTTGCGTTAGACAACCGCATGTGGAAGTCGATATCACATAAACTACTTTCCGAGATCCCCTAAAAACATGGCCAAGATCACCACGGCTTCATTTCTCACCAAACAATGTTGCGGATCGCCGTTAAAGTTCAGTAGGCGGCGCGTTAACTCGCAATGAAGCCACAGACGCAGGCGAGAGGTACCACAACGATGCGCTCTGCTGCTGGGGGCGCAGAAAACATCCCCCGGGGTCACCCGACAAGGGAGCAAAACCCTACACGACTTTAATTCCTACCAAACCTTTCGCTAATTATTTCGCTAATTATCGCTGATAATTATCGCTGATAATTAGCGAAAGGGTTGCTGCAGAAGCTTGCACCGGTGCCGAATGAGGTTGGTAATGGGCAATTATGACCTCCCCCCCCCACCGTAGCCCCCCCCCCTCCACGGCCCCCCTCCCCCCCCCCCCCACGTGTTGGGTGGGAGTCTCGGGAGAGGGGCGGCGAGGGGTCGAGGGGGGGGGCATTGAAAGTGGCGACGCCGTCGAAGACGCCCCCATTCTCTGCGCTGGCGAATACCTCTCGAGTCGTGGCTATTTCGAGACTCTTCCGTGGCTCTCAGCGAGGGTTAACCCTACATAGCCATGCCGAAGGGGCGGTGAAACTCGAGAAAGTGAAACAGCTGACGCCCCACTCGCACCCCCTCCGCCGCCCCCCCCCCTCTCCGCCACCTCTTCTGATTGTTGACCGTGTGGAGGGGCAGAGGATCTTCACGCCGTGACGTTTGGGGCCGTTCCCTCCGGCTTGCTTTGGAGAAGACGCGGCGCGGTTCGATCCCGGCGGCCGCCCTGACTAATGCTGCCACCTGTGGTCGTATGAACCCAGCGAGTGCCGTCCGCATTACAACAGTCGCTGTTGAACAAATGAAAGAGTGGGCCGTGCACGCTGGCATCGCGGTGACGATGTGGCACGCACACCCAACACATTTTTTTTTTAATTGCACGTACAAATTACCGAATTGTTTTCGCTCATTACTGCGAAGCTACCGCAGACCGCACCGCGCACCACACATCAGTGAAACGCCGCGCCTTCACGATGGCCTTGTCGCCAGCTGGTGTGGCGCGAACGCGAAACGTGCTCAATCCGCTCGGTTCGATTCCGCTTACGAATGCCGAAATGCATTTGTTAAAAAAATGATTTATAAAAAAAATCACCACTCGGGTCCACCGACTCCTCTTCAAGGTTCGTTCAACCCTGGGTGAACCGTCGGGACGCGCCCACGTTAGCAACTTAGAGGCCGTGGAAGGGGCAGGTTGTTACTTACTGCCCGCGGGAGGAATGTGAATGCGCCTTTCACTTCCTGATGGGGTTTTCTCTCTCTCTCTCCAAGGGGTGGCTTAAATTGGCCAAAATTAGCTTCTCGTGGGGTGGAGAGGTCGGCGGGGGTGGGGGGCAAACCAGACACCCCACATTTTTTGTTTATTTATATCTAAATCAATTCGATACGCCGAATTTGTTTTACTTGAATCACTTAAATGTGCCGCTTCGTGAGAAGTGATGCCGTCCACGGGTGTGAGTGACCCAGTCACGTGAGGGCATCTCGGATGTAGCTCTGCTGTATCTGCTTCTGCGGACCATTATCTCACGCCGAGAGGGGGTGGGTTGCACTGCTCTGTGATCTCACCACACGGATTCCGCGTTAGCGCAGTCGCAATAGAATCGCAATCGACTGGGATACAGCGTTGCCCCCTCACACGCGTAGGATTTCTCAGGACGCTGCGGTTTCCCCCCATGTGAGCACTCGTCATTAATTGGCGGATAAATAGCCTCGACAAATTTGCCAATAAAAGGCCGAAGCGATGGTATTAGTCGTGCGATGAGTCACTTAACATGCAAATAAATTTATAACATTTTTGACATGCGTTTTTCTGGATTTAGTTGTTGTTATTCTGTCTCTCACTGTTCAAATAAACGTACCATTAAAATTATAGACCGATCATTTTTTTGTCAGTGGGCAAACGTACAAAATCAGCAGGGGATCAAACACTTTGTTCCCTCACTGTACCTTCTCCCACCCATCAACTACGTATGGCGCTTCAGATCAGCAACTGATCGCCCCCTACACCTCCTCCACGAGTGGGGGAACTAAAGGCGACCCACGCAGGGTGACTACGGCCACCCGGACCGGACGATGGACCACCACCGCGTCGCGAACAACTTTGCACCCTCTTCTTGCTTCTTTCGGTAAAGTCACGTAGAAGGAAAATAATAAAATAATAAAAGTAAAACATAATAAAATAATTCTCACCTCAGGCGAGGACGGCTGCTTGCGTTGTGGCCGAAACGTCGTGAGAATTATTTTATTATGTTTTATTTTTATTATTTTATTATTTCCCTTCTACGTGACTTTACCGAAAGAACCAAGATGATGAATCCCTGCAGTCACGAAAGCTTTAAATCGGAGCTTTGCTCCGCTCCGCCCGCTCTCCGGCGGGCTGAGCGGCGTGGCTCGCGGCAACTCCCGGGGGCTATCGCATGGTGGCTCACGGACTCAAACTCGGACGCGTGCGATGTGCAACGTAGTTCCCATGCGCTAGAGAGAGACATTCATATATGTAGAGGACCGCAGAGCCTGGGGGAGATGCAATGATAACGGTGGAGGGAATTTGCCATCCTCGTCACGGAGGAATGCGCTCGAGGATGGCACTCTGTCGATCAGGTGATGACGATGACACGTTTTTGATAGAGGCACCCTCCTTCAGACCGGCGGTGTCGCAGAGCAAGTGCTTGCACGCGATCAGCGGCCAACGTCGCCATCTCGTCTCGGCACGTCTGAAAGGGGGCACCCCCCCCCCCAGTGGCAGCTGTCTCTGTGCGACACGAGGCGACTCAGGAGCGCGTGGCCTGCAAGCGGGCAGCGGTCACCCAGTAGAGTGCGATGGTCTGCGAAACGTCATCCCCAAAGAGTCATTTGCGGGTCATTTTATTAATATAATTTCGCCATATTTGTGCAGTGATGCCAGCTCACAGTGGCCTGGCGTGCGAATGACGAGACAATCTCGAACATCCACTGTGAATCAGCCCGTGAGGTTTGTTTTACGGTTCATCCACCAGCAGTATTAACTATGGTGACGAGATGTTAACTACCTCGGCTGGTGTACAGGAGGTCGTGGGTTCAATCCCGACCCTGGCACCTGCTGTATAATTGTAGTTTGCGTCTCTCTCTCTCATCATCATCACGGTGGCTATGAGATGTTAACTACCTCGGCTGGTATGCAGGAGGACGTGGGTTCAATCCCGACCCTGGCGCCTGCTGTATATTTAGAGTTTGCGTCTCTCTCTCTCTCATCATCATCACGGTGGCTATGATATGTTAACTACCTCGGCTGGTGTACAGGAGGTCGTAGGTTCGATCCCGGCCCTGACGCCTGTTGTATATTTGGAGTTTGTGTGTCTTTCTCCCCGTGGTCGCATGGATGTTTCTCCGGGTCCTCCAGTTTTTCCCTTCACATTTAGAATCAACATCACGCGTTTAGAGTATTTGGCTGCTGCTATAAAATTCCACGTGATGATGAGCCACTTCGTTGAGCTGTAATTTGTGATGTCCAGGTCGCTTTTGAGTGGTAAATTACCTGGTAAAATAAATAAAATAGTTTAGTTTTCGTTCCCGACCCTGGCGCCTGCTGTATATTTGGAGTTTGCGTGTCTCTCTCTCTCCCCGCGGTCGCGTGGATTTTCTCCGGTTCCTCCGGGTATTTCCTCCACATTTAGAATCAACATCACGCGTTTAAAATATGTGGCTGCTATAAATTGCCACGTGATGATAAGCCACTTCGTTGAGCTATAATTTGTGTTTGCCAGGTCGCTTCTGAAAAAGAGCTCCCCATAGGTCAGTGGGTCTTACCCGGTAAAATAAAAGTTAATATTCTCAACTTACATAAACAAGGATGTCCGAGTCCTCACGATTACCCAGGGCGGCTTGCCAAAGTCGACCAAACAATCGTGCCACTGATGGGGGCCGTGTCACCGCCCCTCGAGACTTGAAACCCTCTGCCAACCCTCAGTGATGATGGCACGAGATGAGTTGGCAAGGCAGTGGGGCTTGCGTGTACGTTGACCCCCGGAACTGGGCGAGCCATCAAGAGGTCAATCAGACAAAGTCCAATCTCGGATGCCGCCGTGGGGGTGACCTGGACCTGACCTCACCCGTTCGTGTCCAAACAAAAGATTCGTCACGCACCCTCCGACGAGCACGGTCGGCCACGTACGGTGCGAAAGAAGTTCAGCACACATACGGATATACGCGCGTTACCGATGCAAACAACTTGCTTCGGCCCGTGGGGTCACGTGTTTGGCTTTGGCCCTGGTTCAAGGAATAAAATGCCCCCCCCCCCAACCCTTTCCAATCCCCCACCACCCGCAACTCAGACGTCTTAACTTGGGGCACCTGAGCCCTTCCCACGCGCAGTTGCACTGCCTACACACTCGGACAGCTGCGGCAGCGGGCTTCATCGGGTGTGGGACGCGCGCCGGCAACAGCAAACCTTGACCGGCCGGCGGCTATTATTTCACGAGAGGTGAGGGCCCAGTGTAGTTTCATCGCCATCCTCGTCATCATCATCGTTATGGGCTTTGGGTGGTAATGACCGAAATGATGAGGTCGTAGGTACAAGGGGCAGAAGTGAGGTTTTCATCCGCGTGGTTGACGGGTCTCGCCAACTCTCCGTGCTCGGATGAGGAGTTCGGGAATCCGGGAGAGCCGCAGAGTCGAGCCGCTGCTCCTGCGGATCGAGAGGAGCCAGTCGAGGTGGTTCGGGCACCCGGTGAGGATGCCCCCACCCCGGTAGACCCCCCCCCCCTGGGACTCTACCGGGCAGCAGCAGCAGCGATGTGGCACCGCTGGCGGAGACCCCCCAGGGCCGGCCCAGGACCACGCGGCTGCTGCTGGTGGTGTCGGGACGACGTCGCTCGGCTTGCCTGGGGACGCCTGGGAATTCCCCCAGGAAGAGATAGAGTCTGTGTGTAGTAGTGTATAGTGTAGTGTATAGTGTATAGTAGTGTATAGTGTAGTGTATAGTCGTGTATTGTATAGTGTAGTGTATAGTAGTGTATAGCAGTGTATAGTGTATTGTAGTAGTGTATAGTGTAGTAGTGTAGTGTATAGTAGTGTAGTAGTGTATAGTAGTGTAGTAATGTATAGTGTGTAGTAGTGTATAGTGTATAGTAGTGTAGTGTGTATAGTAGTGGAAAGTGGTGTATAGTAATGTATAGTAGTGTATCGTGTAGTGTATAATGTAGTAGTCTATAGTGGAGTCTAGAATGTAGAAGTGTATAGTGTAGTGTATAGTGTAGTGTATAGTCGTGTGTAGTATAGTTCTCTATAGCCTCAACAGACTGTTGGGACAAGTGCTGTTAGCGAGTAGCACCTATGAAGGCCGGCACGGCACACGAGGGGGAGGGTGGCCAGCATCACGCCCGGCCCGGCCGTCTTTGTCTCCCCAGTGGCGTGATGTTTACACACCGCACCAGGTACTCATTTGAGGCTGAGCCGACCTAGGCGAAGGCTCATGACCGGCTCGGATAATCCGTCGCCGATGTTTGCGGCCGTGAGCGAGAATCGAACTCGGCTCTCTGCCGGGTTCGTAGCGCAGCCGCGCTGACCGCGGCACCACCGCTCCGCACGCGCGCGTGCATGCACACACGGGTATAGTGGGGGTGCTGAGCACGGCTTGACATTTTTCCCACCAAATATTTTTTTTTAAAACATTTTGGGGGGGGGGGGGTAGCTGACAAATCCACGAGGTCGCGCTGTGACTCGTGAGCCACAGCCGAGGTTAGATGTATCCTGGACGTGGTGTGCCGGGAGCCTCCATTAATTTTCCCGAGTACCTGTTAAGAGCCACGCGCCGGCACCGTGACTCGTAGCCACAGCAGTCAGAGATGCACAGAGACACAGAGAGAGAGAGGAGTATACTTGATGCGGTGTGCCGGGAGCCAGCATTCATGCCCGAGTAGCTGGTAAACCGTGAGCTGGCATCGTGTTCTTCTCTCGTACGGCTGCTGATGTCGTCGACGCAGAGCGACAACCACAATTTCACATTCAGGGTGGTCAAGCCGGGTAACAGCAGCGTCAGGAGCAGCGGCGTGCATCGCCTTCGTGTTTGTGGATCGGGGTTACTCCGTCGTTCCACGTTGCCCGGTCTGTTCTGGATGGCCACAGTCGCACCACTACGACTGGGGAGTTCATCTTGGTTCTTTCGGTAAAGTCACGTAGAATGGAAATAATAAAATAATACAAATAAAACATAATAAAATAATTCTCACGACGTTTCGGCCACAACGCAAGCAGCCGTCCTCAGGTGGAGAACATGTCTTCACGACAGACCTGTTGTGGCCGAAACGTCGTGAGAATTATTTTATTATGTTTTACTTTTATTATTTTATTATTTCCATTCTACGTTACTTTACCGAAATAAGCAAGAAGATGAATCCATGCAGTCACGAAAGCTTTAAATCGAAATTTGACTGGAGAGCTTTTAATTTTCTATTTGTACATCAGGGTGTCCGCATCTATTGCCACGGTTTGTGCAGCGGATGCGGTTTAGGGTGGACCGTGAGCAGCTTCGTGGAAGATCCAACCCCAGGAGATCGCCTGCGTTGGGTCTTTCACGAAGTGTTTATTTGCGAGTTCCTTTGAACTCCATTCAGCTCAGCAAGCTTCTCCGGGTTTTGATTTCGCATTGTGCCGGCAACGCGCACTGCCCGCACCGGGACCACAGCAGTGGCCGCAGCCGAAGAAGCTACGGGCATACTCGATGTGGTGTGCCGGCCGACCCGGAGAGACCCGGCTGAAACGAAGTCCTGGTGGTGAACGCGGCTGCTGGATCCACATTCCTCCATGCTTATATCAGCGCGTTAAAGCAGAGGGCAGGGACCCTCCCAGGAGGAGCGAAATTCAATTCACAGTCTTGTGGGTCCCACGACTGCTAATGGACCAACACGGAGATAAACGTTACCTAAACACTTCTCAATGTGTGGATATATATATATACAAGTGCGTATATAAATATTGGGCCTAATTTTAACTGTGCTCCGTAACCCAGAAAAATATTTATACTCCCGGCACACCACGTCGTACGTGCATCTCGTTATGGCCATGCCTACTCGCCACCGTGCCACTTTGGCTGAACTATTTTTTATTTTTGCCAGATAAGGCCCTCGCAGCTATACGTGGCTCATTTTCAGAAGCCACCTGGCCACAAATGATAGTTCGACGAAGAGGCTTATCAAGTGGAAATGTATAGCAGCCCGTACACTCTAAACGCGTGGTGATGTTGTTTCGAAACGTGGAGGGAAAAACCGGAGGACCCGGAGAAAAATCTACGCGACCACGGGGAAGAACATAACTGCAAATATACAACAGGCGTCAGGGTCGTGATCGAACCCACGACCTCCTGTATACCAGGCGAGGTAGTTAACATCTCCTAGCCACTGTGATGATGATGAGAGAGAGAGAGAGACGCAAACTACAAATATAAAACAAGCGTCAGGGTCGGGATCGAACCCACGACCTCCTGTATACCAGGCGAGGTAGTTGACATCTTTACAACTGTGATGATGATGAGATAGAGAGAGACACCGCAAACTCCAAATATACAAGTGTCAGGGTCGTGATCGAACCCACGACCTCCTGTAGACCAGGCGAGGTAGTTAACATCTCCTAGCTACCGTGAAAATCAAGCACCGTGTATGTTTATTTGTACGTTTTTATAATCTCTCTGTGTGTACGTCTTCACGTTGAGCATATATTTAGGTGGCCGTATACTCAGCCTATCGATCCAATTAAAAGTAGCATAGGTTTTAGACATTGCGAGGATTTTCTTTCATTACGAGAGGACATTGGGGAATTTGCGGTTAATGTCCAATAATAATCTTGTGTATATCTTACACTATGGCTGTGTGCCGGCACGAACGACGGCGTTCCAGGGTTCGCATCTAATGCGCAAAGTGGTTGCTTTCGCCTCCGACAGCCAAACTAAGCTCAGACAAATCCACCGCCCCCAGCCACCCAAGACCCAACATATTATCGCCGCCCGCCTTATTTGTTCCGCGCCGTGTGTTTCGTTCTACTGGGCCTGGGTGGTAACATTTTGTTTTTCGGATGAGTGTTTATGTGTCTGTGTGTGTGTGTGTGGAGCGGTTGTGTAGCGGTTAGCGCGCTGCGCTTAGAACCCCGCGACCCGAGTTCGATTCCCGCTCACGGTCAACGCCAGTGACGATTATCCGAACCGGTCCTGGGTCTCCCCTAGGTCGACTCGGCCTCAAACGAGTACCTGGAGCTGTGTGTAAACATCGCCACTGGGGAGACAAAGACGGCCGGGCGTGGTTGCTGGCCACCACACCCCCCTCGTGTGCCGTGCCGGCCTTCATAGGTGCTCGCTAACAGCACTTGCCCCAACAGTCTGTTAAGGCTACACGGGGGATCTTTGTCTTTTTGGGAATGTCACGAACTCTAGCTGGGTGGGGGGTGGTGGTGGTGTCTTGCGGTGGGGGTGGGGGTTGGGGTGGGGGTTGGGGGTTGGGGGTTGGGGGTGGGGGTTAATCTCCAAAATAAATTAGATGTCACAAGTGGAAGGCTTGACGTTTCTCTCTCTATCTCTGTGTGTGCCGGACCCGCAAGATTGGCGTAGCGTTACCAGGCCACGATTACACGGCCGCAGTAACACAGACGGGACTCCCTGTGCACGCCGAGGGTCACGGTGCCCCCCCCGGGGGGGGGCGGGGGGGGGGTCGAGGTAGCGGCCGTCGTGGGGTGGGGTCGGAACGGTCGTCCGGTTGATTTTGTTGGTTGGGTGGTGGTGGTGCTGGTGGTACTGGTGGTGCTGGTGGTGGTGGGTTGGCCTCTTGTGCCCGTCAATCAGGGCGCCCCCCACTCCCCCCCTCCGTTCCGTTTACGGGCACCGCAGCGTCCACTCGCCGACGAAATAGCGCGCAACGCGACCCCGGACGGCGCTCGGGCCCTTTGCCGCATTCCCATAGGCCGGTAGGGCCACTGACGCGGCCACTTCCAAAAATGTCCTTTAGATTTAGGAAGGTGGTGATGGTGGTGGGGGGGGGGGCGGTCAGATCAGAGGTCCCCGCCTCCCCACCCTCCCTGCCCTGCGCTTATCTGCACGGCACCATGGCTTGCTCCGTTCACTCGCCTCGCTGAGCCGCAGCCGGCCAAGTCACGGTCCGAAGCCGTCAATCCTCCCTCATCCTCCTCACTTTCGTCGCGTGAGCACATTGCCCACCATCACCAGCCGCAGCCATGGACGCCATCAAGAAGAAGATGCAGATGCTGAAGCTGGACAAGGAGAACGCCATCGACAGAGCCGAGCAGGCCGAGTCGGACAAGAAGGCGGCGGAGGAGAAGACCAAGCAGGTAGAGTCTCACCTCTTCCCGTCGGGTCGAGCGATCATTTGTGCCAGACCCCCCCACCATTCTTCCAGCTCGTGAGTTGTCTTCATGGTTTCATGCGCTCCGAGCAGAGCCATCGCCCACGTGTTGCGTGAGACCAAAGACGCTGCTCTTTTGGGCCATGATCGTCGACTCTTAGTTATGTATTTGCCGGCAGAGTTGTGCTCGCTTATTGTGCATTGTGTGTGCGTGTGTGTGTACGTGTGTGCGCGTGCGTGTGTGTGCATGTGTGCGTGTGTGTGCGCGTGCGTGTGTGTGTGCGTCTGTGTGCGTGTGTGTGTGCGTGCGTGTGTGCGTGTGTGTGCATGTGTGCGTGTGTGTGCGCGTGCGTGTGTGTGCGTGTGTGTGAGTGTGCGTGTGTGCATGTGTGTGCGTGTGCATGTGTGTGCGTGTGCATGTGTGTGAGTGTGTGTGTGTTTTAAGATATCTTATTACACAGCTATCGGTTGTGATTTCGGGTTTTGTCGCTCAAACGTCGTTCGGGCACGAAATGTTTCCCTCCGCGTGCTGGGGAGCTTGGCGGACTTGAGGTGGGGGGGGAGGTCCTGAAGAAGCTCCCAGCGCGCGTGGAACGAAACGTCGGACACCGTGCCCCGAACGCCGCGCGGTGCAACCTGAAAACACCGCCGGAGGGTCGCGGACGCAAATTTTCAAGGCGAAAGAATCGCAAGCGATTCAAAACGTGGGGACATTTATGTTTTCTCTTCGTCGACTTCTTCTTGCTGAAGAAGTGAAAACAGTGGGCGGTGTAACGCGTACGACGCTGCGTGTCATATTTGCGAAACGATCCTTATTTTATCGCACGCAATTACTTGTTTGCACGTTTATAAATAACCCATCCGTGTGTGTAAGAGTGAATTAGATCGCACAGAGGCCCCTTAGCGTAGGCACATCTGGTCGTCCAGATGGAAGATTTTGTCGTGATATTTTAATTCCCCCCGAAATAAAATTGCGTTCGTTTAGAATTGCTCAACGCAGTAAATATAGAACGTGGGGAGACACCAAGACTGGGGTTTCCAAACAAATCTATCGCAGCCGTGGGATTTCTAAAGATTCGTTTAGAGTCCCTTTTCCAGCGACACTTTCAGGAGACAACGCAAACATTTATCAACGGCGACACAAATATTTTGTGAAGGTTTTTTTCTTTCATAGTTGAGTGGTCGGCTGTAAAGAAAAAAAAACAATCGAATAAATTTAAAGTGACCCATCGGTTTGTCATTTAACGCGATATAAGTTAACGAGGGGGGGGAAATCATCGATGACATTATTTGCATTGGGATGTTCGGTCAATTCTGCTCAAGATCAATTGGCTTCGCGCGGAAGAAATCCAGAGAACCCGTAGAATACCCCACGATCAGATATCACACTCCAAGCCCCGCACGGATAGATGCAACCCAAACATCGACAATTGTCGGTTTGATTTGATTTCGGAAGCGCAAAATTCGTGGCTTTGTTCCACATCACGCCGGTGTGCGCTGCAAAACAACTTATCTCGTGGTGGTTTTATTCCTGACATTGTCTCCATCCCTCCTCCTTCCCTCGCCCGCCGACACGCAGCTCGAGGATGAGCTGGTGGCTCTGCAGAAGAAGCTCAAGGGGACAGAGGACGAGCTGGACAAGTACTCGGAGGCCCTCAAGGACGCCCAGGAGAAGCTTGAGGTCGCCGAGAAGAAAGCGGCTGACGTGAGTAAAAAAATTAACCCGTAAAAACAAAGTTTTTCACTATAAATCCTTTATATGCGTGGCATCGGTTTTATTTTATTATCCATTTCTGTTTTTCTTGAGTAGGGGTTTCATTTTTATCACATTGGTATTTTAAATTAAATATGAACTCGTTTTTTTCCCCTAAAAAGTGGAAAATTATGGAATTTTTTTCACGAAAATAAATTGTCACGCACAACGAGTCTGTGTGCAAAATGTCAGCTCGATTGGATCACGGGAAGTGGGTTAAAAAACGACCGAAAGATTTGCACGGTCGTAAGCGCGCAAGCAAGCAGGCAAGTGAACTTAATATAAAGGATTTGAAAAAGAAACATCTCCCGAGACTCAGGGGGTTGGGGGGGCTGGGTGGGGGGCTGGGTGGGGGGCTGGGTGGGGGGCTGGGTGTGGTGGGGGGGGGAGTCTTCGCATTCCCGGCTCGGCTACAGCCTTATTTGTCACCGGGGGGGGCGAAAGGGTAGCGCCCGCCCGCTCGTGGCGGAGGTTTCGCCGGTTCAAGCCCGTACGGCTGCCCTGGTTAATACTGCGGGGAGGGAGGGGGGTGTAAGGGTCCCGTGACGTCATTTGAAATAGAGTGAGGCCCACGTGTTGTGGGTGCTGTATCACGGTCGAAATTTGCCGAATTTCAAGATGTGCTCACGTGTTGCGTAATTGGGTCAAACCAGTTGGCAATATCTCTCCCTACTGGGAAACTACGTTGATTGAGACTTGTAGAAGATTTGAAACAACATTTATTCTTTTCTCTCTCTCTCTTTAATTCCTCTCGATTATTTCCGTGGGGATGTGTACACGTGGCCTGTGTGCAGCACCGCGTTACAGGCTACAGGACGAGCAGGTACAAGAGTTGCAGTGTCGGGCACAGGGCTGCCCGCTCGAGTCACAACTTATGACCGACCGCGTGTCGATTTAAGATGGACCGACAAAGCTGGCTCCGCGAGTTGGTTGTCACTCACCGCTACCCCGGGTCTCGTCAGAGCAACTCAGTTATGGGAAGGCGAGGCGGCCGGTGCGCATGTACCCTGGCAGAACTGAATCGGTGGGGGAAATTCCACATTACTGCGGCAAGGATAATTGCCAAGTCTCTCCGTTGGATAACCGTTACGAGTGTTCGTCTTCACCCTGTCATGAATGAATGCCCTATCATGATTTGGGGGGTGGGGGGGGGGGGTCACGATTCCTTTAATGACCAGATTTTTTTCCCGCGTTCTTATTTCCTACGTCTCAATTGTATTATTGTTCGTCTCAGGAGCCCCAAAGGTAAGATTCGCAATATAATTACCGGGCATCGTAAAATAATGGATTGTTACGCAACAGATCTTGAGCGTCGAAATCGCTTGCAATCGACGCAATCGTTGCACCCACCTTTGGCGCAGCCTCATTAGGCGGTGAACGTTTTGAAAATTACGACGACGCTGACGATAATATCATCATCATCATAATTTCAAGACACTTCAGTTAACTCTGGCCAGGATTTGAACTTCGATTCCCATCCATACTGGGAGCCCTCTTTCTCAATCAGCTGGGCTGTCTCCCAGGCAGTGTTCAGTTCACTACGTGACAGACCGAGAAGGGCCGTGCAGGTTTTGTTCATATTTGTGTACTGCCAACGCCGTCGCGCAGAGAAAGCCCTCCCTGTGGCCGGTGGCTCTTGCGTGTGAACGCCACAGGCCACTCGCTCGAGAGTGGCGATTTTAGATTTGAAGCTTTCGTGACTGCAAGGATTCATACTGTTAGTTTTTTCGATAAAGTCACGTAGGTAAAAAATGAAATTTAAATTAATAAATAATTATTTTATTTTATTAATTTTAATTTCAATTTTTACCTGCGTGACTTTACCGAAAAAACTAAGAGTAGTGGCGATTTTGTTCAAACTTCTCATTGGAGGCGCGCACGGCTGGCACACCCCACCGAACCGGAAACTCCGTTGTGAGGATTCACGGGGGCACAATTCGATTTTCGAGAATCGATTCGTTGCCAATCTGGACGAGGGCCTCCCGATGACATGGGAGTTGTTGGTTGAGGGAGGGGGGTGAGGAGGGAGGGGTTGTTTGACCACACTTCGCCACGCTGGGCCAGTGCGAGCTGATGAAGGCGGGGAGCCTAGAAGTGGGAGCATAGAAACACAGTACAACAATGGGGGGGTTTTCCCTGCCCTCTGTGGGGGGTGAGGAGGGAGGGGTTATTTGACCACACTTCGCCACGCTGGGCCAGTGCGAGTTGGTGAACGCGGGGAGACTAGGAGTGGGAGCATAGAAACACAGTACAACGACGCGACGCCCAATCCACAAATACGAAGGGGACATCGCGGGCGATGATACAGTCCGCTGCTCCGGACGCGGTCGTTGTCTGGCTTGACCACCCTCAATGTGAAATTGTAGTTGATGCTCTGCGCCTACATCAGCAGCCGTACGAAAGAAGAAGAACAAGTTGTTGAATCTGTGTGTCACCACGTACAAACTTTAATCATAGCACCGTAGCTTATGCGGCTCATGACCCTCCACATGCCGTCCAGGTTGGTTCAAATTGTTGCGTCTGAATCCAGCTTCGGCGGCTCACGCCTAGGTCTCTTTCTCTTCCGCGCAGCTCGACTTTGGCCCCCCCCCCCCCCCACCGTGCCCCCCCCCCCACCGTGCCCCCCCCCCCCCACCGTGCCCCCCAAGCTCTCGCAGCAACCTCACTCGATTCAAGAAACGCGGTTCGACTCGAAATCGAAGTCCCAACTTCGACGTTGCTGTGCCGTCTGGCACGTGGGGGCCTTTAAGTCTGAACTCGGCAACAAAATGTTTTTTAATAACAGAAGAGGCTTCGTAATACAATTTTGTTTTTGGGTGGGATCGATTAAATCTAAATGTGTCGTTAAACCCGCCCACCACCCGACACGGCTAATTAGCAAGGCTGTGTCGCGCAAACGCAACGTGCCAATTCGCTACTAGTCCAGCACTAACCGGCGTGTCGGAGAGTAAACCCACTGCAGCATTTACAATTCGTGTAACGACGTTTCGTCGGTGATCGCAACCAGCATCATCAGGCGACCGCCGGATGATGAGAAGAGGCAGCAGCTCAACTTCCTTGGCGGCCCCCCCCCCCCAGCCTCGTGTCCTCCAACTGCAAGGGCTGTAATCGGCGACCCAATCTGAACTCACTGTTGATTTATGGCGGCACCTGCCGCCTATGAAGAGGAAACACACCTGTACGCCGCTGTATAATATATTTAACACGGCTAGGTATACAGGGCCGTGAGTCTCGTGGGGACAACGCCGAGGTACGAGAGTGGTGGTGGGGAGGGGAAATTAGACTCGGGGACTTTTGACAGCCGCTCCGAGTAGAGCAAACGCAGAGCAACCCATGCAGTGGATACGCACGAGGAACTAACATACACACAAAAAATACAAATACCTCCCGTGTAGCCTGTAACAGACTGTAGGGGCAAGTGCTGTTAGCGAGCACCTACGAAGGCCGGCACGGCACACGAGGGGGTGGGTGGCCAGCACCACGTCCGGCTGCCTTTGTCTCCCAAGTGACAAGGTTTACACACCGCACCAGGTACTCATTTGAGGCTAAGTCGACCTAGGAATAAACACACGCTCACACACACGTAATAGTAATACTGATATAAGGGATTTTTTTTGTTGGGTTAGATCGCGTAAATATAAATGTGTCGTGAAGCCACCACCACCATCACCACCCGACAAAGCCTAATTAGTAAGGTTTGTCACGTAAACAGAACGTGCCGATTAGTTACTTGTACAGCACACCGGTGTGTTGGAGAGTAAACCCACAACATTTACAATTCGAGTACGACGTTTCGCTGGCGATTAAAGCCAGAAAATAAACATTTATTACGAATAATATCGCTCGAGAAAGCCTACCGATGGTTACATTGCATCAACACACAGCTCTAAAGCGTAGTGCCCCAAGTGCCCCAAGTAGCTCAAAGGGGGGGGGGGGGGCGGGGAGCTGGATTCGTGAAACAAAACGAGGGGTGCATCAAATGTCAACTAAAATCCCAACAAACATAAAAGGCTAATGGACATTACAATCCCATTCACCTCTCACGTCCACGATGTCCGCATCTGGCATTTGCCTTCACCCTATCATCTCAATAGAAGTCTGCATGCCTTCTGTGATCTCACTCGCGAAGGTCTTGGTGATGAAGGTGCAGCTCTGCAATTGACTTTACCATTTCTGCCAATAAAACAGGAGGTTTTTAAATTTTGATTTAAAGCTTTCGTGACTGCAGGGATTCAAATTCTTGTTTCTTTCGGTAAAGTCATGTAGAAGGGAAATAATAATAAAATAATTTGATGATTGCTTGTGTTGCAGTCAAAACGTCGTGAGAATATTTTTTATGATTTCATTATTTCCCTTCTACGTGACTTTACCGAAAGAACCAAGAATATAAAAAACAGGAGGTGTTCAGATGTTCAATCGCCAAACAGGCACATTGCAAGGCATCAAGTCTGCATTAACCACTCGTCCCTGTGGCCAAAACATGCAAACAAAACATGTTCTGATAATAATGTGTGCATTACTCTTTGGTTCTTTCGGTAAAGTCACTTTACCGAAAGCTTCGAGTCAATGTACGCATTGTCTTTGAAACTGATTGGCCTGCACCAGAGACGGCCTTCTTTATGGACTTGTCTCACCACCAGTGTTAGACCATAGCTCGGGTTGAGCAGTTATTCATATGGGACCTCTTTTTTTCACCAGTATCAAAATGGTGAAAAAATAAGAATAGGCTTTAGCCTCTCCGGCAAAAAAAAAAAAGTTACATAGATAGCCCTGCAATTGATTGATCACGTCACTAGAGGGACCTCTGGATAGTCCATCTCGTGGGTGCGTCATCTCACTCGGATATTGATACGTTGACAGGGAGGGCCCTCCAAATATAACTTCTGTTTAGGGCCCCCCCCCCCACCACCCCCCCAATGGACCATCACCGCTTCCCCTCCTTCTTGTCAGGCCTGCATACATCTGGGCGAGCGGGCGTGATGAAGCGGGCCTGCAGAAAGGCGATACGACTTGAGAATGTTGCCCCTTGCAGGCGCAAGGCTCGTATTTTTAGCGCAAGGCTTTACATGGTAATCCTGTCACTGCTGGTCTCCAAGATGAAACAGAAGGGATGGGCATATTTGTAGTGCGTGCGCGCGTGATTTGGTTTTTTTTTTGCTTAATCCGTAACCGTCGCCGATTACAATGGCTTATCTCGTTTTAAACGGCACGGAGTACAAAGCGAAAATGTCACGCAGATAAAGATGCAAGTTGATGTGAATGATGGCCTATGAGTTTAACAAGGTGACAGACGATGAAGAGGTCATACTAATGGGTTTTTTTATACTTTGGAAATCTAGAGGTATATAGTTGACTTCAAATGTTTGTTAATATATCGTTACAAGTACTCTACAAATAGCACGGTGCAACTGAAGGCAACGTTTCTAACCTGACTCTGGAATACGGAACAGCAGTGCAGCGGTCTGCTTTCGGCAATGTATGTCATCTCAGGTTATTTAAGGTGCACATTATATGCACGCCGAGTACGATATCTTCATCATGTTGAACATGCGCTCGCCAATGCAATGGTATTTTAAATGGCGGCTTCGTGATTTTCCAAACACATTCAAAACAACTTAAAAAAACATTTCATCTAAACGTGGCATATTACAATTTAGATTAATGAAACATCCACATGCAACGGTATCTCAACTAAAGGGCACTGCAATGATTTGTTTGACGTCATTCCTCATAGCCAGCCCACGATTATAAATGCCAGGCATGAATCACGTGGATTAATAATAATTATTGTCTACGGGTGATCAGTCCTTCGTGTACTGGCCGCGGTTAATTGTCAAAGTGAACATTTTGCAAGTGGTAGGTGCAAAAAATCCCTTATTAGGCGAAGTGGCTCGCATTTGCAGCAATTGGGGATTTGGAACCCCTGCCGGGAGATTGGAGCGGGTGGGGGGGAGGTAAATTTGTTATCCAAATTGAAAGTCATCCCTCGATTTTAACCCAACAAGGCCCTCTGGTCCGGCAGATGTCGTTGCGGCGAGCCTCCTCTCAAAATTAACTTTCGCATCTCGTAATTGTTATTTACGGTCTATTGAGTGTGCACGGATTATTTATAGCGGCACTCTCTCGGTTTTCGCTGACCACGATGAGAGAGAGAGAGAGAAAAAAAATTGCCCTCCAAGGGAGTGAGCGAGTGCAGGGGTTCAACTCTGCTGCTATTTAAGACGCGGCAAGTGGGTGTGGGGATGGCCTCCTGAGCCGTGCGCGTGTGTGCGCGCAGAGCCCACAGAGGCTCATCCAACTTGACGCGGCCAAAAAGGGCATGCTTGAGCAAAAACCTGGGCACAGGCCGAGGTATTTATAGGAGTGGGTGCAGCGGTGGGTGATGGAGTGGTTATCGCACCGCGCTATGAACCCGGCCACCTGAGTTGAATTCCCCGGCTACGGCCAACATGGGTGGCGAGTGATACGGCTAAACCAGTGCTGGATAACCCTCGCCAAACCCTTTGCTAAACCTAGGGGTGCCGTGGTGGCGAGATGTTTAACTATCTCGCCTGGTATATATGGAGGTCGTAGGTTCGATCCCAACCCTGGCACCTGCTGTATATTTGGAGTTTGCACGTTCTCCCCGTGGTCGCGTGGATTTGTCTCCAGGCCCTCCAGTGTTTCCCTCCACACTTGGAATCCATGCGTTTAGAGCAGTTGGCTGCAATACATTTCCATGTGATAAGCCACTTTTATGAGCTATCGTTTGTGGCCAGGTCGCTTCTGAAAAAGAGCTATATAGCCCAGTGGGCCTTACCTGGTCAAATAAAATAGTTTAGTTAACTTAAAATGTATTAAACCGTGATAATTGGTTCTTTATCCTTCTATCTGGCAACAAAACTGACACCTTTTTGCAAGGTGTCAGTTTTGTTGCCAGATAGAAGGGTAAAGAACCAATTATCATATTTTTACTGGCAAATGAGGTCCCCATAATGTATTAAACCCTTCACCAAACCGTAGTGGCCAGGGTGGTGAAGTATGGTCAAACAACTCCTACGACTGAAACAGCATGAGTCATGGGGGTCATTCATGCCTGCGAAATATTGTGGGAATTACAAACTGTATCAGAATATGATTATTAATCAGCAGTTGATTTATAAGGGCCTGTACATTTAACGATGCTACTGGAATTATTACAATATTTAATACAGTAAATATCATCTGTTTTCCAAAAGTACTTGTATCTATTTTTTTTCGATTTAAAGTTTTCGTGACTGCAGGGATTCATCTTCTTGGTTCTCTCGGTAAAGTCACGTAGAAGGGAAATAATAAAATAATACCAATAAAACATAATAAAATAATTCTCACGACGTTTCGGCCGCAACGCAAGCAGCCGTCCTCAGGTGAAGACCAGGTCTGAGGGCTGCTTGCGTTGTGGCCGAAACGTCGTGAGAATTATTTTATTACGTTTTATTTTTATTACTTTTATCTAGTTATCTTGGATTGTCGAACGCGTGGCATAGAGCAGCGATTCCCAGCTTGTGGTCCACGGACCCCTGGTGGTGTGCGAGGCTACTACAGGGGGGTACCCGCGGAAAAGAGGAATACAATTATAACACATTTTATTACTTCCCTTCTACGTGACTTCACCGAAAGAACCAAGAAGATAAATTATAACACCCTCGCCGAGGCAATGTACACTTTCATTTATGGACGGCCCCTAACCATGTAATTGAATTACACCCCGACCGAATACCTAAGTGAATGAATAACACATTTACTGAATGCCGAAGTGAATTAATTAATGACACCCAAATTTCATACCTAAGTGAGTAAATTAATTAATTACGCCTTGACTGCGTACCTAAGTGCATGGCTTACACCTCAATTGAATACCCCAGTGATTAATTAGACCTCGTGTGAGTTAGTCCGCGAATTGACAACTCGCTTGTATGTATATAGGGGCCGTCCATAAATGACGTCACGCACCTGGGGGGGGGGGGGGTCAGACATTTGTGACGATGTGTGACGAGGGGGGGGGGGGTTGAGAAATGTGACGCCACATCAAAATGCGCAACTTTAAATAAATATAGACAACACGTTCTACTTAATTAAATAGACTTTTTAATAAATGTTTTCTCCTACAACATCAGAGTGCAGCGCCACATTAAACACGCACTACAATGACAATAGTTTAAAGCGATTTGAAGCTTGTTTTATTTTGGGGGGGGGGCAGAGCTTTGTGACGTCATATTTGAGGGGGGGTCTGACTTTTTGTGACGCCGTGTGACGATGGGGGGGGGGGGTCAAAAATCGTCAAAAATCGCATGACGTCATTTATGGACGGCCCCATATGTATACCTATGTTGAACTTCTTTCGCGCCGTACGTAGCCAAACCTCGCTTTAAATGAATTGGCAAACCTCACTTCAATACAGCACTGAGGTGTGGCGAGGAGTGAATGAATGAACGAACAGCGCCTCACTTTGAAGACCCCGAACGAATGAATGAATGATACCTTTTCGACTGAATTCCTGAGTGGTGACTAATGAATGGGTGTGTGTGTGTGGCTGCGTGTGGGGAGCGGTGGGATAGCGGTTAGCGCGCTGCACTACGAACCCGGCGGACCCGAGTTCGATTCCCGCTCACGGTGACAACGCCGGTGACGATGTATCTGAACCGGTGCTGGGCTCTCCCCTAGGTCGACTCAGCCTCAAATTAGTAATACCTGGTGTGGTGCGTAAAAAAAAACATTGCCACCTGGGGGAGACAAAGGCGGCCGGGCGTGGTGGTGCTGGCCACCCCCCCCCCCCTCGTGTGCCGTGCGGGCCTTCATAGGTGCTCGCCAACAGCACTTGCCCCTACAGTCTGTGAAGGCTACACGTGGTGGATTCTTTTGTCTTTGTGGGTGATGAGGGTTATAGGGCGGGCCCGTGACGTCACCGCATCGAGGCGTTTCCCCCCCGCCACCCCTCCCCTCCGTCCCAGGTAGCCGTGAGCCACCACCACCACAACCACAGCCACCACAAGGCATTCATTGCGGTTACAGCTTCAAGACGACAACAACCAAACCACCACCACCACCAACAACAACAACTCTGTTAACTTTTTAAAGCAAAACCTACCGAGAAGACCGCCCAGCTGCACTATAGGGCTCCTGCGAAGGTTTAAAGTTGAATTCCGGGGTCGCGGTGCTTTTGGCCGTGTGGGTTTCTGCTGCTCCTGCTGTTGGTGGTGGTGGTGGCGGAACGTCGCGGCCATGACTACGGTCGTGAACTGCGTGGAGGTGGTGCGCATGAAGATCCGAGCGCTGCAGGAAAGGGCCGACGAGACAGAAGACAACGTGTCGAGACTGCAGAGTTTGTTGGACTCGGAGATTAACGCCAAAGAGAAAGTAAGAGAGGATGGTGATGGTGGTGGTGGTGATGGTGGTGGTGGTAGAAGGATGAGGGATTTGATGGTGGGTAGGTGGTATTTTTTTAAACGTAAATAGAAGATATCTTGTCTAACTTAGGGTTGAAGGTGTTGGATAAGTTGCCTAACCAGCGCCCTCCTCCACCTGAGCTCTGTAATGAGGTCCCGTTTCGGGCTACGGGTTCTCCTCGGCATGGCAGGAATATTGGAAGGGAAGGGGTCGGGGGTGAGGGAGAGTTGAGCGAGGCAGTTTGCCCGAAACGTCGCCTGTTTGTACCGTACGTGTGTGTGTGTGTGTAGTTTCCTCGTCGTGACGTGTTTTGATTCGTGCCGTTGCAACCAACGCAGCATCACATGTCTCGTCTTTAGCAAATTCATCAGCAGCACCATCAGCCGCGGTCGTGTTAAGTGGTAGAAAACAACGTGTGGAGGATTTCGTTAGAGTGGAGGAGGAGGGCAGCCTGCGATGGCTCAACACTTGCTCACCTGGTCTCCTCATAGCCCCTCACCTGCTCTCCTCATAGCCCCTCACCTGGTCTCATAGCCCCCTCACCTGGTCTCCTCATAGCCCCCTCACCTGGTCTCCTCATAGACCCCTCACCTGGTCCCCTCATAGCCCCCCCTCACCTGGTCTCCTCATAGCCCCCTCACCTGCTCTCCTCA
Source organism: Lethenteron reissneri (assembly GCF_015708825.2). Taxonomy (NCBI): domain Eukaryota; kingdom Metazoa; phylum Chordata; class Hyperoartia; order Petromyzontiformes; family Petromyzontidae; genus Lethenteron; species Lethenteron reissneri. The sequence goes on along the minus strand of NC_083828.1, from coordinate 9,895,681 downwards.
TAGCCCCTCACCTGGTCCCCTCATAGCCCCTCACCTGGTCTCATAGCCCTCTCACTTGGTCTCCTCATAGCCCCTCACCTGGTCTCATAGCCCCCTCACTTGGTCTCATAGCCCCTCACCTGGTCCCCTCATATCCCCTCACCTGGTCCCCTCATAGCCCCCTCACCTGGTCTCCTCATAGCCCCCTCACCTGGTCTCATAGCCCCCCCCCACCTTGTCTCCTCATAGCCCCTCACCTCCTCTCCTCATAGCCCCTCACCTGGTCCCCTCATAGCCCCTCACCTGGTCTCATAGCCCCCTCACCTGCTCTCCTCATAGCCCCTCACCTGGTCTCCTCATAGCCCCCTCACCTGCTCTCCTCATAGCCCCTCACCTCCTCTCCTCATAGCCCCTCACCTGGTCCCCTCATAGCCCCTCACCTCTGGTCTCATAGCCCCCTCACCTGCTCTCCTCATAGCCCCTCACCTGGTCTCCTCATAGCCCCCTCACCTGGTCTCCTCATAGCCCCTCACCTGGTCTCCTCATAGCCCCCTCACCTGGTCTCCTCATAGCCCCCTCACCTGGTCTCCTCATAGCCCCTCACCTGGTCTCATAGCCCCTCACCTGCTCTCATAGCCCCCTCACCTGGTCTCCTCATAGCCCCCTCACCTTCTCTCCTCATAGCCCCTCACCTGCTCTGCTCATAGCCCCCTCACCTGGTCTCCTCATAGCCCCTCACCTGGTCTCCTCATAGCCCCTCACCTGTTCTCCTCATAGCCCCCTCACCTGTTCTCCTCATAGCCCCCTCACCTTCTCTCCTCATAGCCCCTCACCTGCTCTGCTCATAGCCCCCTCACCTGGTCTCATAGCCCCCTCACCTGCTCCCCTCATAGCCCCTCACCTGGTCTTCTCATAGCCCCCTCACCTGGTCTCCTCATAGCCCTCGTATCTGGTCTCCTCATAGCCCCTCACCTGGTCTCATAGCCCCCTCACCTGGTCCCCTCATAGCCCCTCACCTGGTCTCATAGACCCCTCACCTGGTCTCCTCATAGCCCCTCACCTGGTCTCATAGACCCCTCACCTGGTCTCCTCATAGCCCCTCACCTGGTCTCCTCATAGCCCCCTCACCTGGTCTCCTCATAGCCCCCTTATCTGGTCTCCTCATAGCCCTTCACCTGGTCTCATAGCCCCCTCACCTGCTCTCCTCATAGCCCCCTCACCTGGTCTCCTCATAGCCCCTCACCTGGTCTCCAGTCCCCTCACCTGGTCTCCTTATAACCCCTCACCTGGTCTCCTCATAACCCCTCACCTGGTCTCCTCATAGCCCTCACCTGGTCTCCTCATAGCCCCTCACTACTGGTCTCCTCATAGCCCCCTCACCGGTCTCCTCATAGCCCCTCACCTGGTCTCCTCATATCCCCTCACCTGGTCCCCTCATAGCCCCCTCATTGGTCTCCTCATAGCCCCTCACCTGACCTCATAGCCCCCTCATCTGGTCTCCTCATAGCCCCTCACCTGGTCCCCTCATAGCCCCTCATGGTCTCCTCATAGCCCTCACCTGGTCCCCTCATAGCCCCCTCATCTGGTCTCCTCATAGCCCCTCATCTGGTCTCCTCATAGCCCCATCACCTAGTCTCATAGCCCCTCATCTGGTCTCCTCATAGCCCCTCACCTGGTCTTCTCATAGCCCCTCATCTGGTCTCCTCATAGCCCCTCACCTGGTCTTCTCATAGCCCCCTCACCTGGTCCCCTCATAGCCCCTCACCTGGTCTCCTCATAGCCCCATCGCCTGGTCTCCTCATAGCCCCATCACCTGGTCTCATAGCCCCATCACCTGGTCCCCTCATAGCCCCTCACCTGGTCTCATAGCCCCCTCACCTGGTCTTCTCATAGCCCCCTCACCTGGTCCCCCTCATAGCCCCTCACCTGGTCTCCTCATAGCCCCTCACCTGGTCCCCTCATTGCCCCCTCATCTGGTCTCCTCATAGCCCCTCATCTGGTCTCCTCATAGCCCCATCACCTAGTCTCATAGCCCCTCATCTGGTCTCCTCATAGCCCCTCACCTGGTCTCATAGCCCCTCACCTGGTCTCATCATCATCATAAGCAACAGCAGCCACGGATCGTTCCAGAAAGAGACACAGCGAGCAAAAGGTAGTGGGGTAACGCTCACCTGTCCTGCCGTACCTGTACGTGCTTACATATAACCATGTTAGTTCTTTAATGAAGTGTTTCACCAGCACCATCATCATGATCATCACAATGATCATGAACAACAACAGCAGCAGCATAAGCAGTTGATAATTCCAGAAAGGGCAAAAGGTGAATGCGAAGGTGAGGTTAGAACGAGCTCGCTTGTCTAACTTCACCTGCCGATGCCACCGCACACAGAATCAGCTTTTAACGCCCGTAGTTGACCAAGAGTTCTTGCTTACGCGATGCAAACGGCGAGATTTCCACGTTACTGTGGCGAGGGAGAGTACATCCAGTGGCCATTCGCTCGTTACCTGATCCCCCTTTCTGCAGTAAATTCACCTCACTTTGTGACATTACGACGCGATTGGTATTATTTGTCACCGTGAAGCGGTAGATTGTAAAGGTTAATGCATCTTAAAGTAACCACTGAACCCGTCTTAATATACTGAACTGAAATCCTGACATTGTGTCACCACACGAAGTGGGACTTATAATAATTTCCAAACGCTATAATTTCCAACTTGGTGGAAAACATGTAATTAACACTAAAAAAAAAGTTGGCAGTCTAATTTGGTGCACGCCACTGCAATTAGGAGGTGTGTACGTCACCTTTGCCACGTTAAGGGTCCGTGATGGGACCAGCGCACACCCCTGCAGCCAATCTGCAGCCCTGCCGGGTGTGGCGCGCCCCAAGCGGTAGAGGCTTCTAGGAGAGCGGCGTGGCAACGCAGGCTTCTAGGCCCGGGCCTCTGTATTTGGCATTATTTATTGAATTTAGATTATTTTTTTCCTGTAGGCTATTCTTGCTATTTCTTAAAGGTCTAACTCTAATGCTAAGGAAATGAACATCGTTTTTTCTTGTTGCGAATTTTACAAACTCAATGAAAAAACTACAATGCAAAAAATACTCTTAATTAGTGCATAGCCGAGGTTTTTAATGGCTTGTTTTACTATTGTATAATCTTCATTTTCTACTGTATCTATACTGCATGGGGAGGCCTTATCCAGCTATCGATTAACAAAACGGCTGAAGGGTCAATACATGACCAGGATTTAACTTTTGACACCATTTGATTATTCTACGGTTAAGACCATTTTTAGCTGCGGTAGATACTGTAATAAGACGATGTCTGCTTTTATATCAAGGTGCAACAGCATGGCCTAACGTAGATGCTGCATATTGTACGTGTAAAGTCCTTTTGTCAATCCACGGCTAGATGAGCCCCCCATACGATGCAGGTCGTGGTCAGTGGGAGTTTGAATATGAGGAGGCTCATAGATGTGGCCAAAATTACAGCACAATTGATATTCTTAGGTTTTTTCGGTAAAGTCACGTAGGTAAAAACATTAAAAGTAAAATAAAAATAAAAAAAAAAAAATTTTTATTTTATTTTTACGTAGGTAAAAACATGAAAAAGTAAAAAAAAAATAAAATAAAAAAATGTATTTTTTTTTTATTTTATTTACTTTTTTATGTTTTTACCTACGTGACTTTACCGAAAAAACCTAAGAATATGAATCATTGCAGTCACGAAAGCTTCAAATCTAGCACAATTGATTTTACCCCACTGCCCCTGCTGCCCGAAATCACTTGTGTGTGAGGTGTGGTGGTCGCCTATCCGAATACTCAACCCTTCAAACGCCGAGGTGCGACCAGATCGGGTGCATTCCAGGCGATTTGTCACAAGCAGATGCTGCAAATAAAAAAAACCACAAAAGACGCTGCAATTTTGCGATTTACCGATAACTCTTTACCACCAGTGGTGTAAATTTCAAATAAACGCCACCGCTTTTTTAAAGTGACTCTTTGTTTACGTTTCGCAGTATTTCAAACATTGCGCCGTGCGTTTATTAACAAAGGGCTCCATAACTCGGTTCTTCGTATCTGTGCGTGTCGAACTTCTATCGCACCGTACGTAGCCAACCGTGCTGGCTTTGGCAGCATTTCCCTTAAGGAAGTTGCTGTAGACGGCAGCAATACCTGTATTGCAAGTATTGTTGGTTACATTTCAGAGATGAGGAGGGTGGGCTAACATTTAGTTTTTGACAAAGATGTCAAAAATGCACTTTCAAAACTTCGTGCCAAAAAATGTGGTCTTCCTCTCTGTCTCACGCTGTCAGTTCAGTGTAATAATTCACTCCAGTGCATCTGCCGATGAGCCTTTAATTTCACAAGATAGACTTGGCATGCATCTCTCCAGTTGAACATTGTTTTCATTCCACACACACACTGGCACTTCGGTTATTGCATGTTCACAAGGCTTAATTGCATTTCTGAGTCATTGGGTGTGGCAAAGCAGATGTTAATACTAATAGGGGTTTTCCCCTTTTTTCTGGCAACAAAACTGACACCTTTTTGGCGTCATCTGGTCGAACACATATGAGACTAGGCTCTAAGCAAAGCTGTCTCTGGTGTGGACCAATCAGTTTCAAGGACAATGCATAAATTATCAGAGTATTGTTTTTTTGTCTGCATTTGACTGCAAGTATTGTGGTTAATGTTGACATGATTCCTTGCAAAAGGTGTCAGTTTTGTTGCCAGAAAAAAAAGGGGAAAAGCCCTATTAGTATATTTTGCTGCTGGCAAAGGAGGCCTCATGATACAGCAGATGTTGTAGGGTTTTGTTTCAGTAAGTGATTGGTGTCGAAAGAATGCGGTGCGGATAATGGCATAGTTTTGACCTCACACTTGAGGGTAAAATGTATGGTTATTGGTGACTAGGCTTTCAGTAACGTACTGATTTATTTGCTGATAATTTCCTACAGTGCCATGTAATGGTGACAGTACCTTGGCCTTTGGCCGTATCACCCAGAATGTGCCCTTTCTCAGAAGCGGAGCAGCGTTGAGCCTAGACCAGGGGTCGGCAACCTACGGCTCTGGAGCCGCATGCGGCTCTTTACGGGCTGCTTCTTGACGATGAGTACGTATGTACTCAGATGCATTGCGGCTCTTGAAATACTGAATTTTGTACCGAATTGGAAAGAAATGGCTCTTCTTGTTATTTTGGTTGCCGACCCCTGGCCTAGATAGACTGCGTTGTATGTAGGCAGCATAGTGCAGAACAGCAAGATCCATTGTGTAATTTTAGGTCTGCATCTAAACCTCCCCCCCCCAGCACCAATTACCCACACCAGTGTTTAAAGTCCAGCACCGTTTATATTCAAAGAACCCTTACGGCCGACATGGCATGGGAGAGGAATTATTTTAACAGTGGCTTTAGATTTAGGCATTACGTGCACAATCAGAAGAGGAGGAATACGATACCCGTGGTTATGTTCAGTAATTTACTTTAAGTATGGTTATTTTTTTTAATAATGCGTGGTGTGATCTTTTTTTTTCGGTAAAGTCACGTAGAAGGGAAGTAATAAAATAATAAAAAAAACATAATAAAATAATTCTCACGACGTTTCGGCCACAACGCAAGCAGCCGTCCTCAGGTGAAGACCAGGTCTGTCGGGGAAACAGCGTCTGGTTTTCACCTGAGGACGGCTGCTTGCGTTGTGGCCGAAACGTCGTGAGAATTATTTTATTATGTTTTATTTTTATAATTGTATTACTTCCCTTCTACGTGACTTTACCGAAAGAACCAAGAAGATGAATCCCTGCAGTCACGAAAGCTTTAAAGCGTGGTGTGATTTTTAGAAGACAGAGAATGATGACGTTGCTTCACACACACTTTTGTGTAAAGCATGGGGGGTGAGGGGGGGGCTGAGGTTTGCACTAATCGCCACACTTGCCTGTGGAAGCAGGTAACAACTGGCAGAGGAATTATATTAGTATTATTAGGGGTATTTAGACAAACAAGGTTAGTTATTTTGTTAGTTAATATGTTGACTTGTATTGTGTTCCCCTACTGTGGGTAGTTTATTTTTCTTTACCCTTCAGTCTCACTGAACGATGTTCATCGTGGATGCCAATGTGAATGAAATATACAGTATATACATCACGCAGTTTGCGAGCTTACAATCGCGCGGTCACAAATACTGCATGGGATCTCACTTGCCAGTATCAAAATATAAGAATAGGTTTTTACCCTTTCTGGCAATTTTTTTTTACATCTTAACACCCTAATATGTATTCGGTTGTCTTGCCATGTGCGAATTCATCAGTATGAGTTGTGTGATTATTTATTTTACATCCCCTGGCTCTCCCACTGTTACACAATTCAATGAATTGCCACAATTAATTGTCGCAATTTATTCCCCGTTACCCAATTAGTGTGGCTAAGATGCACGCAGTGGAAGATGAGGATCATTTCAAAGTGCTATGCCTCATGGTTGTACATGGAAGAGATGCAGGCAGTGATGAGAAGGAAACTGACACTGCATGGACACATGTAGGATGGACAACAACAGGAAGCACCATGGGAACCTCATTTGCCAGTAAAAATATGATAATTGTTTTTTTTTACCCTTCTATCTGGCAACATAACTGACACCTTTTTACAAGGAGTCATGTTTGCAAAGACCACAATACCTGCAGTCATAATGCAAGCAAAAAACACAACTCTGATAGGACAGTGCACATTATCAGAGTTATGTTTTTTGTTTGCATTATGACTGCAGGTATTGTGGTCTATGCAAACATGACTCCTTGTAAAAAGGTGTCAGTTTTGTTGCCAGATAGAAGGGTAAAAAACAATTATCAACAACAGGAAGATTAAAAGTGTGTTCGGGTAAAAATGGAAGGAACCGGCAAGCGAGGAAGACCTCGTGGAGAATGTCTTTACGATGACATAAGAGGTTGGTGCCAGAAAGATGTGCCACGGCTTGAGCATATATTAGCAAAAGACGAAACGTGCAGTGGACACCAACGGGTGATCTGCCCCTGGATCGTGATGATGATGCCTCATGTGACTGGCTCATTTCAAACAAAGTCGGCTATGGCCCTGGGATAAATTGACGTCTTAACTGGAATTTGTGCTCGACCATCTCTCTCGTTTTCTTGGTTCTTGGTGAAGTCACTAGAAGGGAAAATAAATAAAAAATAAAACATAAAATAATGCTCACGACGTTTCGGCCACAACGCAAGCAGCCGGCCGAAACGTGAGAATTATTTATAATGTTTTATTTTTATTATTTTATTATTCCTTTTACTGACTTTACCGAAAGAACCAAGAAGATGAATCTCCCTGCAGTCACGAAAGCTTTACATCGAAATCTCTCTCGTCGTTGCGAGTCTTGTCGCTCCGACCAACGACGATCGTTTTGTTCCGCAGGCCGAGGCTGATGTGGCGTC